>NC_142794.1:38948858-39073283 GCF_049724085.1 Artemia sp. Qi Xiang Cuo
TTAAATAGTAAGAGACGAACCTACAATAGCTGAACTAAGTCCAATGTATGCAATGGTTTGTTATTCCAATGATCGTCTTTTAAGGTAAAATTGAAATCTTACCGCTGGTATATATGATTATGATTTATGTACAAAAATCAAATATCTTTGAAAAGACTGCAGTATGAAAAGACATAAAAATGCAGTTTTTGGTGGAAAATTTATTCTCTTTTAGAAATAATTTATTTTAGTTACTAAAGATTTTTAACCCAATTAATTTCCTTTAAAATGAGCCATTGAACAACTCTCTACGATGTTCCAGTGCCAAGCTATCTCTAGAAAAGAAAGAAAGAAAAAAAAATATGCCATTTGTGGAGAATAACGTGGTTAAAGTCAATTTTCTTGATTTTCAAGCCAATATATTTCCCTTGCTGTTCAAGCCAAGTGACATAAAGTTTCCTATACAGGGGTTTCAGACATGGCGGTTCTAATGGTGTACCTTTTTTTTATCTGACCTTTTTCTTAGAAGTTATGGGTTTTTATATTTCTTAACATTGGACGTGATTATCACTTACTAGGTTGCTAGCTATCAAACAAACACAACTTAAAAACAATAGGGAAATTTTTTTCCAAGAGAGGTGCAATTTAAATCGGTGAATATTTCGGCCCTATGTCCAAGGGCTTCAGCACAACATTAAAGAAAAAATATATATATATAAACAACTTACATTAAAATACGAAGTTTAAAACTAAAAATGCTTTTAAAAACTTTTAAAACAGCCCCAGCATCCTTACTTCAACGAAGTTCAACCAGGACTGATAAATAAAATGATGAGAGAGGATGAATTCATTCAAACGAAATAAAATGAAATTATTAGCTGCAAGTTTTCAAAGCTAATCTTGCTTTTTTAGCAGCTAGTCTTAAAGGCCTTTTTGTAACGGGTTCAATACTATTGTCAATTGGTTTAATAAAATATTTTGTTAGATCATTTTTAATTAAATTTTAGTATAAAGAATTCAGTGAATATTCTCCTAAGTCCCTATTTAAGGAAATATTTTTATTTATTTTGAGCCTAATTTCGATTGATTCCCGAACCACCTGTTTTATCCCCAAATCACTACTAATGAGACAAGATTTTTTTTTTTCAAAAAGTATTGTGTGGCTGGGATTATCAAATATATGGCTAGCTAAAGCAGAATCAAAGGAGTTATAAGAGCTATTAGTAATTAACGCTTTGTCTATGTCTTCTTTATGCTGGTGTATCCGTTTTTCTAGATTCTGATGAGTTCTGCCAACGTAGTAATTGCCACAATCGCATGGTATTTGATAAACCCCTCTTGGGCGAGTAACTGGGGTTTTATCTTTACCGGAGTTTAAGAAATTTGTGATTTTAAAATTATTGGTGAAAACTAAATACAGATTGTTTTTTGTGCAAATATTTTTTGTTTTTGTGGTGATTCTTGGGATGTACGGAAGATAGATTATATTAGAGGGTTTTTCTGGAGCCTCACATTGTGAAATATCGTTGATTTTACGAAAATGTCTTTTTAGTCTACAGTTAATCGTATTATTGACAAAAGGAATGGGGTATCCGTTGCCAAAAAGAATATCTCTGATAAAATTTATTTCTGCTCTTATGTATCAATCGGAGCAAATGTTCAGGGCACGGTCAATGAGAGAAGTTACAACTGCTTTTTTAACTTGTGGGGAGTGATTAGAATTAAAATTAAGATATCTATTGTTTTGTGTTGGTTTTCTATAGATAGTGAAGTCAAAGTTATTAGTATTACGAATAATTAGCACATCTAAAAATGGTAGTTTATTTTCAAATTCAATTTCTAGGGTAAGCTGCAAATTTCTATCATAAGTATTAAGATGATTATTTGAAAAAAACTACGTTTTCTAAAGAGTTAAAGAGGCTGAGTCACAAGTTCGAACCTTAAAACGTACAGGGATTAGGAGGTGCAGTTGGGGCTGCCGCCCCCAAACCCCCGCTTCCGTATATGAAAGGGGCTGTGCCCTCCTCAACGCCTCGCTCTTTACGCTAAAGTTTGACTTTCTTACAGCTCTTTTTTTTAAACAATAAAAACTTTAGCGTAAAGAGCGAGGCGTTGAGGAGGGCACAGCCCCTTTCATTTACGGAAGCGGGGGTTTGAGGGGCGGCAGCCCCCCAACTGCACCTCCTAATCCATGTACGTTTTAAGGTTCGAACTTGTGACTCAGCCTCTTTAACTCTTTAGAAAACGTAGTTTTTTTTCAAATAATTTTTGCACGTTTTGTACAGTTTATTACTTATTTAACTCTTTAGAAAATTTAGTTTTTTTCAAATAATGTTATCAAAGCAGTGGAGACTCACCTGTAACCTGAAGGCCGACTGTGATATTCTTCTGGAGACGCCTGTTAAACCGAACGATTTAATAGATTGGATTTAAAAAAGAAACTTAGTTTCTTTTTTAAACTTTAAATTCAATATAAACTCAACGCCTCGCTCTTTACGCTAAAGTTTTTATTTTTAAAAAAAAAGAGTTGTAAGAAAGTCAAGCTTTAGCTTAAAGAGCGAGGCGTTGTGGAGAGCACAGCCCCTTTCATATACGGACGGGGGGATTGGGGTAGTGGCAGCCCTCCATCATAACCTCCAAATCACTATACGTTTTACGTGTCGAAATTGTGACTCATCCTCTTTAACAGCCCCCCAACTGTGCCTCCTAATCCCAGTATGTTTTAAGGTTCGTCCTTGTAACTCAGCCTCTTTAATTCTTTAAAAAACGTAGTTTTTTTCAAATAATTTAAAAAAGAAACTGAGTTTCTTTTTTAAACTTTAAATTCAGTATATAAAAAATTTCCTCTGACGGGGAATCCAACCCGGGTCTTCCGCCTGACAGTCAGGAGTATCGACAAATATACCAAAGAGACACAATTTTTCTTAGTCTGTGGAATCTATTTTTGACGCAAGCAAATCCCCACAAAACTTGATCTTTGGTTTTTGGAAAACAGGGAAGGAGTGGTCGGATTGAGCTGAAATTTCGAGGATAAGCCCCCAGGCCCCAGGAAAACTTATATTCTAAATTTCAGCCCGATCGGACAACGTTAAAGGGAGGCTCTGGTGGGAAAATTTAACATGGGCTCTTATAGGAAAACGAGGTTTTTCGTAAATGTAAATTCTGGGGATAATTTTTTCATTCTGAAAATATCAAAAGGCCCTAACAGGTCGAATTCTGCTTCGAATGAGTCCTCATTCACCCGGATCCGTTGCCAACTGTGGCCTGTAGGCGTGGCTAATAAAAAAAGAAAGAGAAATGAACATTAAGTGTCTATATCTGGGTTTTTGAAAACGGAAGTAGTGATCGGATTCAGCTGAAATTTCGAGGATAAACTTCCGGGCCCTAGGAAAGCTTAGCATCTGAATTTAAGCCCATTCGGACAACGTTAAAGGGGGGCTGTGGTGGGAGGGTCGAAACTTCCGGCCCAGTTTACCCCATGAAGATAAAGTCGGAGGAGGATGAAATTTTGTACGTTTCTTACTTTGAGCTTGGGCTACAAAATACGATCACCGCCGTCTCTCTGCGACCTCTAGGACCGGAAATTGCGTAACATGGTGGTGGGTCGCCTCTTTAAAGAGGCACAAGTGTGCCTCCTTGAAAATGTCAAGCCTTTCAATCACTTTCGATTATTAAAAAGGGCACTAAGCTTTTCGATTTCCAAACTAATGATCCCTTTTTGAGTTTCTGCGACAACGCTTTCTATAAACACCGTATATGCCCCTAGGGCATAAATTACAACCCTTACCCTAAGGGCTGTGAGGGTGGCTGTCATCCTCTAAGACCTAATTTCTAGAACTTTCAACTACGTTAAACAAAATGGCTATCTCAAAATTTTGATTGGATGTGTTCCGGGAAATGGTGGGCGTGGAAGCGGTGTTAGTTGCCTTCCATTCATTTTCGACTATTAAAAAGGGCACAAGCCACTCCAATCTCTGAGCCCTTTTCGAAGTTTCTACGACAACTTCTTCGATATGAAGTGCCCTGGTCTAAAAGAAAAAATAATAAATAATACATTGTGCCTAAGTCGTTCTTATGTACCTCTAGGGGATAACCACAAAACCCTTGCCCTAAGAGCTGTGGGGGAGTAACCTCCTCAAAAAACATATTTTATCTCTGGCAATCAGTTACTCTGAACAGAATGGCTATCTTAAAATTTTGATTGGATGTGTTTGGGGAAAGGGTGGGCGTGGAAGGGGTGTTAGCTGCCTTCCAATCACTTTCGACTATTGAAAAGGGCACTAGTTATTCCAATTTCCAATCGAATGAGCCCTTTTTGAAGTTTCTACGACAACTCCTTCGATACGAAATTGCCCTGGTATGGAAAAAAAAAAATAAAATAATACATTTTGCCAACATTGTTCTTTACTTAGACATCTCGATTGCGCTGCCTATGACAACATCCTGAATTGTCTAATACTCTTTTACCTACCTCTTTTCATCCGAAAAATCAGAAAGAACAATGAAAAGAATTTTAAAGTGGACGGTAGAATTTTTGTTTCAAGAAAAATTTCTTCTTCTCCTTCCGATGAACCGATATACATGGCGAGCCCAAGATGACAGTATTTATTTTTAACAAACAGATTAGCCGGGATGACGGTTGAAGCCGGGAGGTCGATATTGATAACCAAAAAAGACAAAAAAAAAACGGCGGCGTATTAGTGACGCCGCCACCGATAGAATCAGCGGCGGCGTCAGCGCGCTGATGCAAGCTCGCTGGCGCGCCGCTGATTTTCGGCACGGCTTCGGGGTCCACTCTTGAGGATTGGCGTCCCTCAAGGAAATCATAGTGTCTTTTACCTCGTAAACGACACAGTATTCGTACGCGATTCTGATAAATGGATATTTCGTCTTGGCTTGGACTGTTTTGGTGGGCATTTTCCAGCTGGAGAACCTCATCCTTGGTAATTTGTCTACTATGGCTGCCTCCCTATAGTAGCATAATATTTGCAGGCATGAATATATACTGAGTTGGAGGTAATAGGCTTGAGGTTGTCTGTGCAGGGTTTTGACTCTTCTGATTAAAGAGTATTCCCAAGTGCTGAAAACCATGATCTGACCAACATCGGTTCAGAATTGCACAAAGCGTCCATTCAATTGGAGATGGCAGGAACTTCTTGCTGGTTGGTTCTAAGCTAGCTTAATCGCTTCGATGTAGATCTGAGAAGATGTGTTGGTCCCCTTCTTTCAGTGGTTCTGGGACCATTGCTTTTCCTGAGTCCAAAATAATTTAAATATGAAAATTGGAACTTGGAATGTTACGACGTTAAAAATTAACTATCGCATCGGTAATTTGACTGG
Organism: Artemia sp. Qi Xiang Cuo; assembly: GCF_049724085.1. NCBI lineage: Eukaryota > Metazoa > Arthropoda > Branchiopoda > Anostraca > Artemiidae > Artemia > Artemia sp. Qi Xiang Cuo. The sequence goes on from NC_142794.1 coordinate 38,954,178, forward strand.
CGAATTCAAGTGATTCGGACTGGACTTACTAAGTTTCAGAAACTCATATCCCAGGGGTAGGAAATATAAAATTAGGTCATATAGAATTTATTTACTCAGACAGGAAGAAGGGAGTAAATGGACATGGAGTTGGGATGGTGATGATACAGGAAGCTGCTAAATCCTGTGTAGGCTGGAAAGGTATTAATAATAGAATGCTAATTGCACATTTTATGGATAAAAAATGCAGGGTAGCAGTCATAGTATTGACTCAGGTGAATTTTAGTTACAGTTACAGGAACAAATAAACAGGTCCCAGGTAGAGTTATGGTGTTTCTATGAGGAGATATTAACGCTCATGCCGGCCGGTAAAAATTGGGATAGATGGTATACTAGCCTATGTAAATTTGGTGTAGGAAAAGAAAACATTCATGGCTACAGACTGATCGGATATTGTAGGTATAACAATCTAGTTATAACCAATACAGTATTTGGACTTAAAATGATCTACATGGTATTGTCATGATGGTAAGACCGATAACTTTATTGATTATGTTATTGCAAACCGAGAACTGGCAGTATCAGTACAAGATACTAGTGTAGGCTATATAGGAGTGCTATTACTGACATAACATGAAAGCTCATCATCTAGTAGTGTCTAGGGTTAATTTAAGCTGAAAGTTGAGAAGAGTAACTACCTTCCGGGAAGATTTGGTGTTGGTAGACTCCAGGATGAGAATTTGAGAGAATCTTTCCAGGAACAAATGAATACTAAACTAGACAGTTTAAATTTGGCAATGCAAAATATGGATTGAACAATCTTAGAAAAATAATTTTTTGAAGTTGCTGATGGTGTCAGAGGGAAGAAAGTTGGGAACCGAGCTAGAAATATTAGCGAAAATGTTTTTATCTTTAACAGAGAAGGGAAGGAGCTTGTAGAAGAATTATCTGAATGATAGATTATATGAAAATAAGAGGAATGTAAAGAAAACGGGGAAAGCATTAAAATTTGATTAAGGAGGTGTGAAGTGGAGACCTGGGATAAAATTACCAAGGATCTAGAAGATGCAGCTAGACGGCATAATTGTAAAATATTGTACTGGCATGTTAATAAACTAAGAAGGAATAGTCAATGTTGACTTATACAGGTTAAAGATAGGAATGGGGTCAAAATTAGTTATAAGTAAAGAGTTTTAGAGAGACGGACAGAATCTTTTGAGAATATGCTTAACTAGGATAGAGTTACAGGAAAAAATATACAGGAAAAAGAAAGAATTAATGACAGTACTAAAAGGATTAAAAAAAAATAATAAGGCACCAGGGTCTGATAGTTTGGTAAATTTATTTCTTAAATATGGTGAATGTGAGGTTAGAAATAAGCTACTGAAGATTAGGATTCGGATTTTCGAGGAAGGGGAAGTGCTTAGCAAATTAGGTAAATCTTAATTATACTCTTGTATAAGAAAGGTAGTAAGAGTTTGCCTAGTAATAATAGAGGCATTATCCTGCTTTCTGTAGGTAGGAAATTACTTAGTAGGATGATACTTTTCAGGCTTAGAGAAGCTTTAGACAAAGTTTTAAGAGAGGAGCATTGGGGTTTTAGGGAGGGTAGATGATGTGTTGACCAAATTTTCACTCTTTGGCTGATAATTGAGAAATGCCTGAGCCATCAAACACCGTTAGTCCTCAGTATTACAGATTATAACCAATCGTTAGATTCAGATGATAGAAAAGTGTTAGCGAAGGTCTTATCCTTGTATGTTTTTTTTGCGAGTTCCGGTGGCCGTATTGAATCAGGAATTATTTAGAGTTGTGTTCTTTCCCTATCTATGTGGTTCATTTTGATGGACTTCGTCTTCAGGAGCACTGGAAACGCAATTGGTGAATACGGAATCAAACGAGGAAGAAAAAATTTCCTGGGCTTGGATTATGCTGATGATTTAATGCATCCTAGATGAAAGTGTGAGGAAAATAAATGAACTTTCAGAGGCTTTGCGAATTCAAGGTTCTAGAATAGGTTTGAAAATTAATTTTAAGAAGACTAAGTCGCTAAGGCTAGGAATAAGTGAGGATGAAAAGGCGATGGGTAATGAATAGATCGATCAAGGGGACAGCTTCACTTACCTTGAAAGTATTATTAGTAAATACAGTGAGTGTCGTAAAGATGTTAAATGTACAATAGGCAAGGCTCAGGTTTTTTTTTTCACAGTTAAAAAAAGTTTGGAAGAATAGGAAGATAAGTGCGAACCAAAATTACAATCTCAGTGAAGACAGTGGTCAGCGATGGTTCTAAAGCATGAGCGCACTGAAAAACGGAGAAAGTTTTGTTAGACGTTTTCCAAGGAAATTGTATACGGTTTTGTTTTTGGGTTGACCGTATTTCAAACGGTTCTTAGCGTTTACCCACGCACCCCCCCCCCTCCGGAAAATGCCGCCATAAAAATTACCCTCTCCCGCGGAATATATTTCCCCCCGAGTATCCCTACTTCCTGCGGAAAATAGGGTTTTGCAATTTAGAGAATTTGAGAATTTTGTTTCTTTAGTTTCGTTGAGAATTGCCAATGGAAGTGAAAAAGAGGAATTTACACAACATAAGCATCTTAAAAACTTAAAAAAACCGCACATTCAATTTTGTTGAAAAGATTTCCATGTGAACCTACGCAATTTTTGGCAGTAGCAGGCGCCAAACTAAGAAACAAGAAAAAAAAGTAGGCGAAAAATCATCAAAATTATGCTACAAATAAATGTCACCAAAAAGTTTAAGAAGGTTTAGCTTTCCTTTGAAAGCATAGTTTGTTTTGGAAACCAATAAATTCGTATTGTTTAAGTTTTTACAGACGAAAGCGTTGTCAAATTCTGCGAATTAGTTTTTCTTATCTTCCATGTGTAAAACTACCGCAAACCACCATTAACAAATAAATGAAACATAAAACGAACAAATATTACAATGGATAACCTAGTCAAACTCAAAACAAGTAAAAATTAAAAGGAGTACAAAGCCCAAGGGGCTGACAAGCCCCATGTCTTCTCAAGACGACAGCATAATTTGCACTTTACCTAGAAAATAAAACAAATAGCCATGGATTGTCAATTTTATATACATATTCTGATATTTATTCCTTAAATTCTTATACTTCTTTATTTATTAAAGTAAAAAAAGTGAAAGCATTTAAAATGTTTTTTTTTAAGTTAAGTACAAATTATTTTCTGGTCTTGAAAAAGCGTGGAGGCTATCTAGTAAAAGAGATATCTACTAATGTAATAGGCTGTGGCTTTTAAAAATGGCGAGGGGGCCTGGGAGTCATAAGCTTAAAAAATCATGGGTACCAAATTCTCCCAGTGTAAAAATTTCCCCTATTCAGCCCTCGGAAACTTTCCTGGCACGGAAAGTTCTCCCCGTGAAAAATCCCCACAGCAGAAAATTCACCCCCTCCCCAGAAAAGTGTCTGTATATTTCCCAGTAACAAATGCTATACGTAAACAATTGGTGAACGTTAGGACTTTCAGACCTCTCTCCATGGGTTGTGTAGGGTAATGTTATCCCAAAGGGCATAGTTACTGGACTTTTCACCTATGCTGAACAAAATGTCTATCTCAATATTTTGAAAATTTTAATCGATAGACTTTGAGAGAAGAAGGGGGTGGGAGGGGGACTAGTTGCCTTCCAGTCTTCTTGGTCACTTAAAAAGGGCACTAGAACTTTTACTTTCCGTTTGAACGAGTCCTTTCCCCATGTTCTAAGACTATTGTTTCGATGCAATCACCCCTGAGAAAAAGAATCAATACATCAAACAAATAAACAAGTATCCGTGATCTTTCTTCTTGTAAGAAAAAAAAAAAAATCCACATTTTTTGCAGATGGGAGCTTGAAACTTTTATAAGAAGGTTATTGGATACGTTGAGTTTGATGGTGTAATTTTTATTAAAATTCCTTAACTTTTAAGGGGTGTTTTCTCCCTCTTTTGAAAATCAGGAAAGTTTCTCAGGCTCGTAACTTTTGTTGGTGTGTAACACTAACGTTAATGAATCTTATATATTTCAAATTAGCATAAAAAGCCAAATCTTTTGGTCTATCTATTAATATAAAAATCGGTTTTTTAGGGTTTTGGCTACTACTGAGCCTTTTCGCTCCTTACTTACAGTTTGTTACCATGAACTGTTTGATGGACAAGTTACGAAACTTAAAAAGGGTTCTTAAACTTCTACAATTGGGCTCTCTGGTTGTCTTGTAGTTAGGGAGGGAGGGAGATACCTCAAAGGGTGCATTTTAATGCCTTAACATCCGAAAATGTGTTCCAGGGGAAGTGTTCAGGTCACCTTGCGGAACAGTTCGACTTCAAAATCGATTGCTTATTCTTTACGAGCTTAGTGATTTTCGATAAGACTCTCAAGAAAGAAAACAGCTATCATACTCTTACAACACAGTGCAGTTAGAAACTGGTGGTACTTCGTCAAAAGTGAAATGGTTTCTGGTCAGAAAAAGTTAACGGTCAAATTCTAGCAGCTAAGTTGGACCTGTATGCAGCAGACGTTGAATACCGCAAAATATGTTGTCGCAACTTTATATCTGACAAGAACCTCCCTTGGAAACATTGCTGAAAATCTGACTAACAGAGTCAAAAGAAAGGAAGGCAGAGGAGCAAGCATGGATCAAAAGCAAGTATTTGAAGACTTGATGGGGTTCTTTGCAGAAAATGATTAATAACAGTTAATATTTAGTGATTAGGTCAAAACGGTGAGTGAATGTTTTCAGTGACTCGGAAGAGCCTGCGTACAATAGAGTTTACATGGAGCAGCTTTTACTCGCTTAAGTCTTCAGTTGTGACAGAAAGAGCAGGCAACTTGAAACTTCGCCTCAACAATGGTGAAAATATGCTTTGGTTATTCACAAAACAAGCTAACATGGCTTTGTATCGGGTCCTGTGTGTGTTGTTGCCAACCCTAAATTCCAGAAACTCATGGGCAACATTTTAGGCTACCGACAAGCACGAAGACGCTGGGACGATAAGAATGGAGCGTAACTTTGAAGATGTTGTTAAGGTTGTCATTGCGAGTGAGCATGTGGACGTAGACATGTCTATAACAACTGGTTTGAAAATCCTCAACCATGAATTGAAAAGATACAAACATTTACATTTTCAAGAAAAAAGCTTTTGCTGTTACTATGAGAGTCTAGAGTAACCTGAAGTCTGAAGTCACTATTGCAAAAATTCAGTGAAGAACTCAAGATTTATTTCAACTACGAAATTTTTAACCCCTTTGTTATTTAAGCTCTCCTTTAATTTTCTGACAAACCAGCCGTCGTCAATAACATATGGATGTACTTTTAAAGTATTTGACGGTTATCAGCTTGACCCTCAATCAAAAGCGTGATGCATAAGAGAAGGCCTACGATCAGCATTTAGCTACAGATGTCTTGTTTAGTAAATAAAGATGATTTTCTTAGCGATGCAGAAAACAAGCAGGCAATCATCAGCATGCTGTCTGGCTACCTTAATGATACAGAATATAATGTCACCAGTCACCAGCCGATTCCATGGTCCTAATTGGGATGACTGCGGTTCAAGTTGGTAGAATACCAACAAAGTGTCTTAATAGGAAAAGATATGGACTTACTAGTCCTTTCGCAGTGACACAGGAAGCGGGTATTTTTGGATTCCGAGTTAAAGTCATGGGAAACTGAAAGGATTACTTGGTACATATTGGCGGCCGAATTGAAACTCGGTGACACCCTTTTCGACCAATTCTTTCCCTCCCTGCCTTTCTTGGATGTGATATGCCTTCGCGAATTTGTGACATACGAAAACTTACACCACCTAACCACGCAAAAAGAACAAAAACTTCCAGGACATCGCCGGACTATTCAGGTTCTACAATGGACGATATTAGAAAAGATAGAGAAGAGGTTTTATCTTGTTTAAGGCTGCATAAAATAAAACAAGTACGGCGAGAAGAGCTAGATCGTGTGTAATTAAGCAGATCAGCAGTGCCGCCCCTTCTCTCAGTGTATCACTGTAATTAGAAGGGCGACAATGTGATGTTCTCGCAGAAACCATGACTTAAAATATACCGGGACTTGTGGCAGTTGTAGGGTGACAAACTGCTCTGACTGTGAAACAGTTCGGGCCGGAACCTTGAAGACGAGGGTAGTGAACAAGAAGACGAAATATTTGAATAACTTTTGTAATTTTTGAGCTCAAATTTAATATATGCTTGTAGGCCCTACCTCTTTCTTAACCTCACTCTTCCTCAAAGTTTTGAGCCCAAAATAAGTTCATTGACTTCAAATATTTCGTTTTATTTTCATCAGCAAAAAAAAGGCCTACAAATGACATCTAATTACATTTTCCGGTATTTGCTCAATCAACTTTCTTATTCCTCAACCTAAGAAAACTCAAATTTGTTAGAGAGCTAGAGCGGTAGACAATTTGAATTCGGAATCAGCAGATATTTTTTATTCGGGTAGTGAGAGAATCATTTGCGTAGTAATTTGTTCGAGGTTTGACCCCTTTTTTATACCTTTCGTAGACCAAAAGAGCAGAGTTTATTTACACATATTTTTTGGTGTGTGGGGATGTTGAGTGTCAAAATTTATAAGGTTTTATCTGTTAATCTAATTTGAAGGGTCAGAGTTAATTAATGATTAAGTGATAAAATGTAAAAAAAATTGTTTTAAAACAAAAAGGGTATATCTTAGGGTATACAACCAGTAATATACCAGCAGAGTGGGCGTATGATATCAGAATGCATTTACTTCTAAAAAGAAAAGAAAAGTGAAGCATATCTGAGGGTGTACAATCAGTAATATACCAGTAGAGTGGCCAACCAAAATCAAAATGTATTTTCTTCTTAAAAGAAAACTTTTTAGTGTTAGCATAACAATCATCGTTATCGGCCTTGGACTTTCAATTGCTGACACCTATGAAATTACCTGATCGGATTGTCCTTTTTTGAAACACGAATTGACCGTTTAAATCAACAAGAGAAAATGTGGAGATTTGCAGCCAGGGAAAAGGAGAAGGGAATCGTAAATTTTTCGGCCGATATCTTTTTGCTCAGCTGTTCTTAGTAAAAAAAGGAAAGGGTAAAGGATGCGGCACTAGACCCTTAAGGTCCAAACCGGCGGTGCTGATCTCCGTTTCGTGGCCCTTCAGCCAGGAAGTGCAATTCAGCCAGGAAGTGCAAAGAGAAAAAACAAAACAGATTAAAATCCTTGAGATATAATAAAAAGACAAATTTAAAGGAAAACATACAAATGAGCAATGTCCCTCTCATGTGAACGGTTAAAAGGTAAGTTTTTTTAAAGACTTTTTAAAGCTAATCTGTATTTAGATTATGAAGTATCTTTGATTTTTGTTGTAAATAAGTTGCAAAATATGATAAAATAAAAAACACGAAAAATCAAAATTAATTAGAGCGTTGTAAAGAGGGCTAAGATAGGTTTCTCCAGCATCTATGTTAAAAGGACTTTTTTTCAATCAATCAATCAGTTCTATTCAATCAATAAACTCAACAAAACACACTTCAATATAAACTCCCCCTTCAGGCTCTATGGCCAGAAAAAAACAGGGGAGAAGCAAAAATAAAACAAATACATAAAAAACAAAAATATTTTCAACATCATACATTCACATCTTTAAGAGACTCAACACATAAAAAAAAAAACTTAATTACTAGTTAGAAAATCCCTAACACGATTTTTAAACATACCAAACGAATGGTAGATTCGTGCAGACACAGGGAACGTGACACAGCTTTAGTGGATATATTTTCTAATTTCAACTTCCTCCCTGAACACTTGCGCAAGAACTTTAACGAGGGTGAGTGGAAAGGGAGGTGTTATCAACCAAATTGAAGGGGTCTTTCAGGTTATCATGCATTAGTTGCTCAAGCTGGTATTTTGCAGGAAATTTGTTTTGTTTTGGATGGTCTGTACAGTACTATTTTTTTTTTCCATTGGGATTTTAGTTACCTAATTAATGGTTGAAAGACTCAAACACACAACTATTATTAACCGAAACATGCCATTGTCTATATATTTATTTTGACGGGGAGGATGTAAATTAACAAACAACAACAATTAAAATCTAATCATTTGAAAAATATAGTAAATGGAAACATCCAAGAGTCTTGAAAGTTAGGGGATGGGGCTACTTTCGTAAATTTATTCAAGGTAAAAGCAGCTTCTTACCGTTTCTTTACTTTTAGCTGCTCTTTTCCTCTGCTTATAATTTATGTGTGTTTTAAAGTTTAATCTTCGGAAAAGGCTTTTTAATCTCTAATTTCTCTTAAAAATTCACAGATACAGATGAACTCTTTGCGTGGAATTTGCACATGTGATAGGGCGTTATTAACGATCAAAATTGACTCATTCGTATCAAACTCTGGACGTATAAATGTCCGAACTTGTAAGAAATATCGGTACTTGTATGATAAACCCCCTAGCGCTCAGGTTGTTCATTCATTGACGCATTATAGAACCTTCTATTCTCGTTAGTTTCTTTCACCTTAGTGTGAGACAAGACAAAGAGAAGTGACAGAATAAATGGAAAGAATACAGTTGGGGCTATATAATTGCACATTAGGGGTGGGGGGTGGGGGTAAAGTCTTTGGACAGTGTGAAGTTAGAAAACAATTCTTACTGCATAATAGCCTATGCACAATAACTGTACCTAATACATTAGGCATGCAGACCCGCTATACGCCCCCCCCCCCCCTAATGTGAAAGTATATAGCCCAAATGTGGTTCTAAAGTATTATATTTGTATCTTACTTTGGTACATTTAATTAGAATTGAGCGTCAGAGAAACATATTAGAAGAATGTTAGGTAGGGGGTATATCATACAAGTGTCAAACTGTGGACGTATAAATGTCCAACTCGTAAAAATATCTTAGTTCGGTTTCTGACTCCCTTCTTTTCAGCTGGAAAAATGGTGGCTGGATTACGCTTATTTGTCTGTCAGGACACCGCTTCCAGGGATAATGAATATTACTGCAACTCTACCTTTTCATCATGATATTTGGCCACCAGAGGAAGGAAGAAAATTTGAGGTAACAAGTCAATGTTGTTCGTCTTGTTTATGGCGAAACGGAAATTTTATGGTATTATGGTAATGTAGAATTAAAATCTCCAAACTTTCTGTGTCAATTCTTTTCTTTTTTATTGTGCTTCTGTTTTTGTTTATGTTATTTCTTTCGGGAGGGGGAGGAATTCCTTAGAAATTTTTGAGGGGGCAGTGGGACGGCTAACCTTAATTTTTGGTTCCCTTCTTCAAATTTATAATTAATTATTCTTTCATATATTAGCTTCAAGCTAAGAATAGATAATATTATGCAAAATTGTTTTGATTACAAACTGCATCTTCAATTTCAGCTGTGTAACTAGTAATATTAGTGTAAAAGCCGAACATTTGCTAAAAAGGATTTAGAAATATTGGGCAGAGTCCGATGCGTTGTGGGCTTCATTTCTCTTTTATTCAATAATGTAATCTTTTTTTACAATTGTAAAACATTTAAATAATTGGAAGCTAATCTCAAATCACTGGGATAAACAAAGAAGCGAAATTAGGGTAGCTATAAGGGTATTTGTTGAAGAGAAAAGGAAAAGAAGAGGAATTGAAAATAAAGAAAAATCTTTTCAATATACAAGAAGGTCCACCGTCAAGTACCGACGATCTGAGTATAATAAACTGACAATTACAAAAGGAATGATACGTTTACATTATTATCGTGGTTTTAAAAAATGTTTTGCGTTAAATTCTGTTCAGCAACTCTGTGTACGTTTTCATTGATTTGGTGGTATAGCTTTTATACCTCATAGTTGAAAGACCAAAAGACCTTTTAGGTGAAACACTTTTTGAACCCCTAACTCTGGGCTTTCCCTTCTTCGTCATGGACAGCAGTGATGCTTTGATGAATCTGGATAATTTCTTTAAATGCATCAACATGAGCCTTAGTATACAAGGTAGATGATTTTCGATGAATATAAAGCAAATATATACAAATGTTTCTCAACTTCGAAGTAAATGTGATGGAGGCTTTTTGGGGACATCTTTTTAAACTATTCAATATTTTTTTTCTTTGAGGGGTGGGGGGGGGTGGGTGTACAATGCTTCTGCTATATTTTTAAGAAAGTTGTAGAAGCCATCATAGGTTACTGTTGATCTTTGGTCAAAATAGGTTGTCTTTGGAGTGTTCCTGACAACCAATTGTTCAGATCTAATCATTCATCCACGCTTTTGTTAAAGTGTACAAATTTAAGCTCTGTAATGACATTAATTCAACTTCGCTCCCTTAAATGCCTAGATTGTTTTTCTATATTTAAATTCTCCAAATTTTATGTCTATTTTTTCATGATTTTTTGTTGACTTTAAACGAATTTTCAAACCAAAAAGACGTATTGAAATAAAATTTAAGGACATCGAGTTGCCATAACTATCTATAGTCTAGAATTTTTGCATGCTGATCAATGGTCTGTGTAGCGCAGTTACTGATCTCCTGATTCTTCTTCAGCTGGGATTAAAACGTGTGGCTGGGGGCAAATCGTCAAACGCTTCCCTTGTCCCCCCCCCCAGATTTCTTCCTTGTATTGCTAGTCTTTGCTCCATCGTTGCGTAATTATATTGAGAATTACGAAATGATTAAGACTCCCAGTAGGTGGAATGTTTTTCAGGAATGCAGTCTGACTTCGAATGGGCTATTGTTTTTACCACTAATTTATTTTGAGTTTCTTCTGTAGCATATTAAATTTTAGCATTTTAAGGCTTTTCTTTGGACTTAATATTATGTGGCGGTTGGGTGCTGAACTTATGTTCTTAGAGCTTAGCTTCCAGCTCTAAGCAAATGTTTTGAAGAAACATTAGAGGAATGTTTGAAGAAACATCTTAGAGGAATTACTTTCCTAATATACTGTCAATTGTATGGATTTAAACTCTTGGGCTGAATGGATAAATTAAGACTCTTCGTCTTGGGACGTTGTAGATCATATCTTTAATGGGGGCACATCTTTAAACCTTTTGATAGTTCTAATGGAAAGGGCTATCTCAAAATTTGGATCTGATGCTGCTAGAGACTGTGGCTCTGGGGATGTCCAGTGGCAAAGAAGGACTGGAAAGGAGGATTGCTCTCCAATCACTTTGGCCCTTCGAAAGGGCACTAGAACATATTTCTTCGGATTGAATGTGCCACCTTCAAAGTATCTATGACTATTCCTTCTGTACGATCCAATCCCCAAAGCAATCGAACAAAAATAGTACATAGAAGATATATCGCTCTTTACGTAGTCGATGTTGTTGTCTTTACCCTATAACTCCTTTTTACGTTTTTTACTAATGATTCGTGAAATAAACAAACTTGAATTAATATCCAAGGTTAATTTAAGCTCATTTTAAAAATATTTGTTTTTCGCTTTATGTACTTCTAGTATGCAGGTAAGACTTTGGCATTAATATTTGGGTTTTGGGAACTCCTTCGCCAGGAGCGCTTGAAGCCAGACGTCTCGAAAAAGAAAAGAATGTTCAGTATGGATCAATTTCGTCGGCTGTTTTCCACTACAAGATTGCCAGGAAAAGACATGGACCAGCTTTTGTGCTTATGGAAGACAGGTCTTTAATTTTTTATTTTTCATTTTTTCTTTTTACGAACGACAACAGAGATTTAACAACTTACTAAAATAAAATAAGAAATTGAACAATTAAGATAGTATAAGAATAAAGCAACAAAAGTCAGTAATATGAAACATCAGAAAAGAAAAACAAATATGCTTAAAAAGAAGTGTACTCAGATTTATTTCTATAATCAGAGGTAAAAAAAAGAAAAACATCATCCAGAGCAAAGATTTATTTCCTTCGCATTTAGGGCATTGATAACTGTTGACTTTTCAGCTACTGCGTCTTTTTATTGGGAATATAGATCCCACGTTGATTTTCATCATTAGAAAAAAAATTCAACTATGAAGTTCTGTTGACCTACCCTGCCTTCATTATAGCTTATTGTGGGGCCGTTTGGATAGCCAAAGTATTTTATGAGAGTAATTTGAAAATTGAAAGAATCGGTCACGGGGGGCTTAAGTCTAGTGGTCTAACTCCACCTCCCTGTACACCCATGCTGATCATATTATTTCAAAAATTATAGTTAAAAATAAGAAAAAATTTTAAGAGCTAAAAGTCTTGCAGCTCCAAATCACCTTTTAAGAAGGAGTAAGAAGAAATGTTTTTAATTTTAACTGATTTATAAATTTACCAAGAATTTTCTCTAGAAAAGAACGAATTTTCGTAATCGAAGCTCTAGGCCAGGGCAGTGGGGGGGGGGGCAGCAGCTGTTCCCCAAGTTTTTCTGATATCTGAAAATTAAATTCCTTTTAGATTATATTTTTCTTTCCTAAGGTACTTAATTGACTAAAAATTGTCGCAATTGTAAATTTTGCATACCTTGCCCTTCCCCCAGTTTGTGAGTCCTAAAACCATTACTGAATTGCTGGTTATTGAGCCCTGAAGCGCAATAAGCAAATAATTAATTTAATGGTTTCATTAAGCATTTTTGAACGTAGTTCAATAATTATAGTCGTCTCATGAACAAAAAATTACCGAAATCAATTGCAATAAGCTTATGGAACATGGAGATAAAGATGCTTGATTTGCACTAAAAACACGTATATGATTGAAAGTCCCAAGATTACTAACTTTTATAAATTTTTGTCGAGAAAAAGACAATTTTTACTCTTGCGCTCTTGAATATCGACGCCATCTGCATACTTCAAAGTGTCTGACTAAAAATCGAGGCAATATTTTTGCTTTAACGTTTACGTAAACACTCATTTCGATCGGCTATATCCAATTTATTCCGTTATGGTGGCGCTTTTTGTAACTCCATCATTTCCCATATGTTTCAATCGGTGTGGTTTATTAGTCAAAAGGTAAAATATAGGGCGGACCAAAACCAACCAATGTAATTCATTCTTGTTTAGCATGTAATTTTGACAACTTCGATATACGTAGATTTTACTGCGATGTACTGAGCCGAGGGCTTTCTAATAATATTTTGAAGTGAGATTGAAAAAAGAAAGAAATAACGGCTGAGGAGTTTTTAGCACCTGGTATTTTTTCAGGTTTAACTGTAAATCTGAAAAGCTTATCTTATAGAAAAATGACCAGTTTTTTCCCTTCAAGGATGCTTGTGCAATGTAGTTGACTCGGGTTAGCTAACCATCTTTAGGGTGATCGGAAAACATTACAAAAGAAAATAATTTCTGTAATTTCACGCTGCTTTTCCATTTACAAAAGAAAAAATAAAGAGAGAAAACACGGGTTTAAACTCAATTAAGCTTCTTCCAATACTTTATTTAGATTAAACCGGTTTTTTCTCTCTTATGTTTGTTTAAAAGTCAATAATCTCTAGGTTTTTTTCCCCGTCAGTTAAGTTTGTAGCACATTGTTGACTAGCTTTTTGTGAGGTGATAGCTTTCTTATTGCAAAACAAAACAAAACATTTGTTGTAAAATAAAAGATTTCATTTATATCCGTACCAGACCGCCAGAACCTGAAATTTCTTTTAAAAAAAATACTCAGATGTAGAAGTACAGACCTCAAACAATATGGTAAAGAGAGGATGACCGTAGGCACTTCAGAGGTATATATTTTTTTAAATTTCAAATCATTTTCGAAAAGACAAAATCACCTTTGTACCGTAAAAACTGGTTTACTTCGTAAGGAGCCAAGCATAAACGATATTGGACATTTTATGCCAGAGTCCCATCAAGGTCACGCTTGTCGACAAAAAAAAAGAAGAAAATTTATAAATGACCAAAGCCGTATCCAAGTGGGAGGAGTTGCCGGGTTTGACCCAACCCCTTCTCGAAACTTTTGTCTTGCTCGTAAAAATGTACCAAAAATGTTATAAAATCATTTTAAAGTTTTCTGGTATCGCCCCCCCCCAAAAAAAAAAAAATCCGGCCCCATAAAACAATCCTGGATACGCCCTTGCGAATGATATGTGGTTGTTCTTGATTTTAGCGTTGAACTCATATTTCAGACGCAGAAACCAAAGATGACAAGAAACTGGTTAGAATAAATAGCAACGCTCATTTGTTTCCAACTATTCTTGAAACTTACTAACAATTTACTCGTTGAGAAGAGTTTTATTCATAGCTCATATCTTAGTTTTAGCACCAATTTTCACAAGACATATACAACAAAGCAAATGTAACATATTAGCAAAATACATGTTCTTACTGTAGGCTAGTTTACCTCTTTTGGTTTCGCTAAGCGTAGAAAGTGATGTTGTTTTTTGGTAGATAAAAAAGTAATAAAGAAAATAAATATTAAACGGTTTTTTTTGTAACAAGCTTTTACCAGATCCACCGCTATGAAGAAGCTCGAGGCAGTCAGGCAGGAGGTGGTGGTGACAGACGTCTTAAATAGTGCATCAAAAAGCGCATTTAAAAAAAAAAACACCAAAAAAATTGTTGTTTGGTTATGCTGATTCCAAAAATATCGATTTCTTTAACTTTCAAGCTAATCATCGAAAGTTACGAGTCCGAGCAAACTCAGTGAATTAAAAAAAAGGGGATAAACACCCCCAAAAGGCAAGCGATATTCACAATAATCAAATCATCAAATTCAACGTATCAGAGAAACCTAGTATAGAGATTCTATGTACAAGGGTATAAAGGAATTCGGGTACTTTTTGCCTCAAAGACTGAAAAAAAAATTGATATGGATCAAATATTATGATATAGGCAATCGCTACAATATATAGGCATATCATCTGTAAACTATATAGACAATCGATTTAGGATCATCTAAAAGCTATATATTGATATTCCCAGTTTTAGAGGAATGTTATACAGTGGTACATTAGTACCTAGAAAGTCACGCAGTCCTAAGAGAGAGGGAGGGGTGCCAGACAGCTCAGAAATGTATTTTAGCACTCTCCACTAGTCTCTAGATAAATATGGAGTGAGGTCTAGGGAGAGGAGTTAGGAATAAAAAAAAAAATCTCTCTTCATTTCAACCAAGCCACAGAACTGTGGGGTGATAACTTTCGTCTTGCTGCAGAAAACATGTTTGGTACTTATGTGTTATCCCGACCCCACTTAAAAAGTGCAGTTAGAAAACAATTCTTACTTCATAATATGCAGAATAATTGTAGCTAATATGTTTAGCATGCAGCCCCGTCATACTTAATTCCTAGCCCCCCTGATGTGCAAATAAAATAACCCATATTTTATACTTTCCATGCATTCTTTCACCCGTAACTTGCTTTTCCAGTTTTTGTTTCGTCACAGTTGATTCAATTAACAGGTACACGGGTTTAAACAAGAGATGCATTGCGAGAATAGACGTGCCAAATTTTTTGTTTGATAACATAAAAGATATTTCTCATATTCATACCAGAACAAAGGGTGGAGGGGTGGGGGATTTATGTGCGAGTAATAATTGTGAATGAATACAAGTAAGAAATAAAGATAAGTTAAGAACAATTACGAGCTATTCGTTAGGAGACAAGCATACGCGATATTACGACATTTAATGTCTGTCAATTATTATTGACATTAAATGTCGACATTTAAGGTCAAGTCAAATTTGTCGAAAAAAAACCAAGTTTTATGAACGATATGTGGTTTTTACATGATTTTAGCCTCAAGTTCGTAATTCAGAAGCAGAAGACAAGAAATTGGTTTGAAAAGCTTGCAACACTCGTTGAAAAAGTTTTATTCATAGCTCATATCTAGTTTTATCATCAATAACACAAGACATCACAAACCCAATATAACATATTAGCTTGACACATTTTTACAAGTATTGACAGTAACGTTATATTGGGCACAAAAAAAGAAAATTAATATCAAACAGTTTTTTAGTAAACACACCAATGATAACTTTGAAGCGAAATGCCCTGGTTTACTCTATTAGGAAAATAAATATTTATGTTCATCAGAATATTGTTGAATAACCAAAAAAAGAAGGAAAATCAAGCTCAACTTTGCCCCTGTACAGACGTAATTGTCCAAATGATTTATCTCGTATTCAATATAGCTTATTACAATCGACTTCTATTGATTTTCATCACCGAGACCAATGAAAACCATTCTTCTTCAATAGAATGTTTCTTATTGGCCATCAGTGTTGAAAACAAATTGAAAATGACTGTAATAAGCTATGCTGAGCTCAAAATTAGCTAAAAAAAAATTCACTTTCGACTAAAAGCTTTCAATAATGTTGAACTAAGGTACTGGTGCGTTAAATGTACACTTTTGTATGCTTATTATACCACTTTTAGAGACGAAACCCGCCAGACTGGTTATTTTCAAGAGACCGCTATTGACAAAATAGAATGCAAAGAGTATTTTTCATTGCGTTTGCGATATCTAAACTGTTGCTTTTTGGGGTTTAGGGAGGGGGAAGGTACCTAAGTTAGGTTATGTATTTAATATATGCTACGCTTTACCCCCACAACCCCACCCCCCCACCTCCTAGTGTGCAAATATATAGCCCAAATTTGCTTATAAACTATTATATATTCATCGTATTTTATTTTATTTCGTTAGCATTAACCAAACGTGACTTTTTAGAAGTGCCCGCATAATGCACCAGTACCTGAACTAATAATGAGTTATAAAAATAAGGAAGGATCTCACAATTCCAAAAAAAGCTAAATCATTTCAGAGAAAAACATACTTCTTTGCTTCATTGGAGGGTAAGCATACAAGAGGGTGTGGTCTTTAATGATATTTAGATAAACATATTTTCATAGCTATGCACGCTATTTGCAGAAAGTTATAAATCCAATATTTTGAAGGGAGTGCTCAAAATAGCAAATATCAAATAGTTTTTCATAACAAACTGTTTCTGCATCTCCTATTATGATAAGAGGGGCCATTGTTCAGGCGTTAGGAGGGGGCAGTAAATCATGGTTAACGTGGAAGAAGTAGGGGCAGACACCTCATGGCAATTAAATATAGAAATTAGTTTATAAAAGAGCCAATATTTAGCTCTCAAAGATGTCCAAGTATCCGGCCCAGTTTCTATTCCAGAAATCTCACCCAAATTGCACTTTTAAGGTATCATATAGCACTTTATTAAGGCTTTATCGAGCAAAAATTACTTATATATAAAAAACGATAAGAAATAAGAGTTAGCTCTTAAATGTGCTCAGCCCTTTATGATCTTCCAGTGCCTCCAAAGTGACGAAGGAAAAAATATATCACTGTTGTCCATACAAAAAACTGATTAGTTCTAGTTATTCAAGAGGGGGATGACGATAATTTACCTTATAAGGTTTCAGCAATGACGATTTAAAGGGGATATTTTTTGATTTGCTAAAACACCATTTTCGATTCATTCAGTCTTGCGGTGACAAATAGCACATTCACTTTTTTCCACATGCTGTTCAGTATCCATTATAAAATAATTTCCCAAGCCAGGTTTTCAGAAATCTTCAAAACAATTTATGCTTGCGTTTTACGCAAAAAAACTCCCCTTTCTTCTGAAGAATATCCTATACCTCTTGACTCCCCAGATATAGACCCCTCCCTCTCCTCCCCCCCCTAATAAAAAATGCGGGAGTTACGCTCCTGCTTTTTCATCAACATTTGCTGGCTTCAACTTACTCTTCCTATCATTTAATTTTGATTGCGCCTCCAAAACCTCGGGAAGCTCACCCACCTTCATGCTTCGTTTCAGTCTTGGATCAACAAGTTCGGGACACAAACAATGATCCCAGAAATGATCAAGCAGGGGTAACATCTGTTTTCAGAAGCAAATATCACGCTTAACTAAAATGATCTCGATGTCGTCCTGGTCAACAAACACTACAAGGAAGCAGTTCTCTTTATCTAAAATGTTAAGTTGTCCTTGAATTTGGTAGAAGTATTTGTGCTCCCGTTTCAGTATTAAACAACCTTTCTCAGTGTCCCAACGAAGAAAAAAACCTTTTAATAATTTCGGCTGAACAGCTTCTTTTATTATTTTACCTTCAGAAATAGTTGTGACCGTTTTTACTTCCACAATCCCAGTGTCACATATCCCATCAGGAGACGTTACAAGCCACCATCTATCCTGGTCAGTAAAAAGACCAAAACAGTCTGATCTTTGTACAATGATGTCCATTTTTTCCTTGAAGCATTTATAGCAAATGGTTCAGAATGAATTCCACGTCCCATTTGCCATGTGCAGTGTATTTGCTTCCCCTTGACTATTCCATTTTTATTTCCCATAATCAATCACACAGTTTGATACACAGAAAAGAATATTCAAAT
The DNA here is from genome assembly GCF_049724085.1 of Artemia sp. Qi Xiang Cuo. Classification (NCBI taxonomy): domain Eukaryota; kingdom Metazoa; phylum Arthropoda; class Branchiopoda; order Anostraca; family Artemiidae; genus Artemia; species Artemia sp. Qi Xiang Cuo. Next base: position 38,972,414 of record NC_142794.1, read on the forward strand.
CACCCTAGCCGACAACTTTTTGTCTTGTCTGATTGCAAAGCAGTTGTTTCTAGACAGGTATACAAAACGGTTGCCGCCTACTCTAAATGCATCTCGAACAGTCTTCCGAAATGATCCGCCCATTATTCTTTGAATGAGGAATAGCGAAGCGAATTCCATCTATTTTTGTAACAGTTTAACAATTTTCGCGTTTTCGTGCAAGTTTACGTTATTTTCTACAGAAACGTCTAAGTAATGTAAGAAATCTGACACGGTGACTGCATAGATCTGACCCTAATGAACAATACGATACACATACATTGTCTATTCGGTCAAAATATTTGCTTCAAATTAGTCGCAAAGTTCTCTGTTTTTAAACAGCATTTTTTTGTCTAAAAAAATTTGAATCATATTTTAAAGATATATCTCGGTGAATTCATAAATCTAAGTCTCAGCTATCGAATAGTACCAAAACTGTCATCTTCAGTGGAAAATTGAAGACAGTACGCGGTTTATTTAAAAACGGTCAAAGACATCCATAGTGAGCATAAACCTTAAGCGAAAAAGAATTGAGAGGAAGCTGTGCAATTGAAAATAAGTGACTATATGCTCAGATTTGTGTTTAGGGTTATTTTTACTGAAAAAAAACAAAAGAATGGAGTTTGGGTAAAAATAAATAGCCTGTTTCAGTTTTTATTTGGAGAAACAGAAACCATTCTTTTGCAAGTAAAATACAAAAGATACTTTAAAATTCGGAATAAAATCTAGTATATGCAAATTTAGACTTTTAAGAGGGCTAATACAAGTAAAGAACCAACAACCCTTGGTAGAACACACGAATATATATACAAGACCCGTGTTTTCTGGTTTTGATTTTTTTAACGTTCTCGACCCCTCGACCCTTTCTGCTCAGTTGTCAAGTTCATTGAAATCAGTTCAAATTCAAAATTGAACCACAATTTCTTACATCTTTTTGTTTTAAAACTTCAAATTCAACAAAAGGAAGTATTTTAGTTTTTCAAAAATAATTAGAAGATCCTGTTATATTACCCTGAAATTAAGTAAAAATTAGTCTGACTCCAATTTGGAGAGGAAGGTATAAAGAAATTAGAACTAAGTATAATTGAAAAGGAAAAAGATAATAAAAAGAGATATTTACTAGAAACACTGAATTAAGACAATATTACATAGTTTGGTACGGGATATTGATGCCTCTGTCTATAAAAAACGTAGGCCTGGGGGTATGCTCATTGCAAGAAGTTTGAAACAATACTTGTAGGGACTTGCTGCTGATTTTAAATACTGAGGTACTAATAGCTTTATTGAACTAGAACTTGCTTGATGTGACTGGTTTCAATAATTTGAAGAATTGGCCATGCGATTACGAGAACTATTCCTATTCATGCCAATTTAAATGAAATGTTAATGTTTGTATTTGGTTTATAACCCAATTTCAATCTGTTAAAATGCGAGTACTTTTCTGTTGTTCCGTGTTTGATATTGATTTAAAATTTGACATTAATTAGATCTGACCTACGATTTTTTCAGTTTTTGTTTTAAATACGTTTTTTTTGGAAAAGATTTTTATGAAACAGAAATGTTTATATATATTTTGGTGTGACATGTGTATTGATATTTTTTTTTTTTTTTTAGCTTTTAAAGAAAAAACAGATGAATAAAAAACCGCTTTAATCTTATGTTGTTCCTAAGAAAAGAGTTTTGTTTTTTGTTTTGTTATAGAAAAAAGAATAAAAGATACTGGTAGTAGGGATACTAAAAGAAAAATAGTGCTGATGGCTGATAAAGAGTTTAGCTGTCAAATATCTCGTTTTCTTGTTTTCCATTTGGGAATTTCAAAATGTAGTGAAAAACAAAATCATTGGTAAATGGTCATTTATCTTCGGTGTTGCCAGGGAGGCCTCTGTAAAGCTGCCCCTCCCAAATTTGTAGCATTTAAAATTATCAGGAATAATCTAACAATTTACTTTTTCTGACAAAAAATGCCTCTTTCCCTTTCAAGAAAGATCCTGGCCGTTTAGGATTAAGGGACTTAAGTATCCATTAATTAATTAAAAGGGACTTAAGTATCCTTTAATTATCTATAATTAACATTTATTAAATTGCCTGGGTTTCAAAAATATCATTCGTATCGACGAGTGCTATGAATTGTGTTCAAACCAGTCACGCGGCTAATAAAATAGATTTAAAATGTTAACACTGCATGAGACTCGTTTCATTGTTAAGCTGTCTAAGACTGGCCTACTAAATGTCCCGTGCTTTTTTCAATGTAAATGTGGGAAAGTAAGACCAGCTAAATATCAAGACTAACTCCAAGTAGGATAAAACATGTCATTTTAAAGGAGCGAACAAGTCAAAGATTAAAATTTCGAAGACATTTGTCATAAAATATAGATTCTGTGAGTACGACGTTTGCTTATTTCTGAAGTGGTAAATTTTATGCATATTAAGACTTCAGATTTAATCGGTTAGTTCTCTGCTTAGTTCTTCTGCAGGTAAGAGAGAAATGGCTAAGAGAAAGGCCAGACGCCCTCTACTAGTTTTAGATGAGATTACTAGTTTTGAATGAGAATACTATACATGGCTTATACTAGAGAGATGCTAGTTTTGGATGAGAGTAGTACCACATGGCTTAAATTCTTGCGTTTTTTCTTGAGAGATGGCGACCAAAGAGTTTTCACCCAGTTGTTTGCTGGATTTGGATAGTGCCGTACAAAGTTTCTAATAATATTTGTTGGCTACGGCTCTTATCTAGAGGGTAGAATTCTTCAGTAACAACTTACACGTAATCCATTTCATTTCGAAGTGTGTTAGGAATGTGCATTTGCAAGACCTATAGCAATTTTATTGGGGTTTCGCAAGTTTGTACGCTAAAACAGTAAACTAAATTTTCTATTCGTTCAACAAGAAGGAAAACAGTAATCATCATATCTAGGCAGCCCAATAGCGCTCCCTAAATAAAGAGCGAAGTGGGGAAATGTATTTTGAACTTATTTATTTATCTATTTTTTTTAGACCAGGGCAATTCGTAATGTGTAATTCTGCTTAGAAATGTGTATTTCTCTGTGGAATTTTATGAATTCTTATTCCCATTTTTTTTGCAGCCTTCGAAGGAGATGTCCCTAATCATGTCACTATATCTTGCCGTGGTCATATTTATATTGCGACTCCATTTAATGAAAGAAATGAGCTTATTTGTTGGCAACAGTGGCAAAAACTACTGAGCAATATTGAGAGAGAAGCTTCTTCTTTTGCTTACGGACTTGGTATCGGATCTTTAACCTGTGACTATAGACATAGATGGTATAATGTAAGTACTTGTATTCTTTTATATATATATAATAATAATAATAATAATAATTTATTACAAACCCGCTTATAAAAAAGAAGCATGAAGAAGCGGAGCAAAACAAAAGAAAAGAGAAAATAAAGACGAAAACAAATCAACCGAACATAATAATCTACTAAATACAAACAAATCGCACTTCAACTATCAAGCAAGAAAGTCGCTGGGAAATCAAATAATAGTGCCCTATGTTTCACGAGAGCTTGTTTTTCAAAATTCGGCATGAACTCAACAGGATCAGGTATATGATACTTTTCTAGCAGACCAGTGTTACGGAGGTAAAGTGGCAGACCAAGCAGAAACTTTAAATATTTGCAAAAGCCTGAACGGATTCGCAACATATCCGAATTCGATAGCCAATGCCAAACGGGTGAGATGTAGTGAACAAAGGGAAGAGCGACGGCACGATACAGCCTAGCAAGGATATGCTTATTAAATTTAAACTTCAGAGCTGCAAGTTTAGCATACCCAGACCGAAAACCCGACAGAACCTGGTCAACAAAAAGAGCACGCGAGCTTCTGAGGTCGCTTCCATATGTGATACCTAGGTATCACTATATATATATATATATATATATATATATATATATATATATATATATATATATATATATATATATATATATATATATATATATATATATATATATATATATATATATATATATATATATATATATATATATATATATATATATATATATATATATGTATATATATATATTGTGTTATTGATCATACAGCAGGCTTTCAAAACATCTAAATCAGTGTCACTTTCAACAGCTCTTCGATTGATAAGCCTTATTGAATAAACTTATAAAATGATTGGCTGTGCTTTTCTGAAGACATCATAGAGATCATTAACATTAATAAAAACGAATTTTAAATCAAATGTAGTTTTTCTTTTAATCGAGTGAAAGCCTACTTAGATAGAATTTATCAGCAATGAAGTGGCTTCAGTAAAGATATGTAAAGTAGAACGAAACAAATTTTAAGAAAGAGACTGTGTGGACTGGTAAAGAAAGGTTTGGAGACTCGAATCACGCCCAGATGGTTAAGGCTAAACCTCGGCATTGTTTCTGTTTTTATTTCTGTTTCTGTTTTTCGGAAAAAGAAAACAGAACAAAAGACAGAAACAGTTCATCTGTTTTTGTGGGACCTGTTTCTGTTTCTGCTCTGTATTTTCGAACCTGTTTTTTTGTTGCCTGTTCTCTGTGTTTTTCATTTTACTGAGTGTTTGCGCTTTCACTATTGTCTAGTGGTTAAAGGTCAGTGACCTTTTGTGCTACTATCTGGCGGTGAAAGGTTTGAGCGTCTGTATAACAGAAGATGAAAATAAAAAGAAAAGAAAAACAAAGTCGAGTGTGGTCTTGAATAACAAGAATAAGCGATGCAGAGAGGCAAAAGGTTGAGCGTAAGCTTGATTTGGCATTGTTGTGAATAAACTCAGGTGATCAGAAAAGGTTTAACACCCCAGGACTGAAGTGAGATGAACCTAAAACTCTAGAACTACCTTAACTAGTTCATCAATCATCAATACCTCAAGCCTTCATCAATCATCTTGAGAATTTTGACAAAATAAAGATCATGAAGTTGCTATTTGTCATACTGAAAAGGATTCGCTTTCTAGAAACGAGAAGTTGGAAGAGCAGCACAAGATCCAAAGAGGTTCTGGCAATATCTCGAGGAAAGGATCTTGAGATATTCGCTCTATGATGTTGTGAAACTGTTCTAATCAAGTGAAGTAAACAAAGCAGTGTGTCAGAGCAGTACTTGCAGACAAGATATTTCTGTCTGTATTCGACAAGATGGTATGAGCAGACTTATTAACCTTTCAGCGGTGGTCTGTTCCCTACATCTTCTCATACAATCAAGAGACACGTCTTTCAAGCAAAGAAAAATAAACTTGTGAAGTTGGAAGCGGATATGAGAGATGCCAAAAATTTTCGTTGACCTTTGACTGTTGGTCATATACAGGAAAGGGCTACCTGGCAGTAATTGTGTATCTCAGGCAAATAGGTGGATAATTGGCCTGAAAGTCAAACACACAGCTGAAAATATAGTTGCAACTATCAGAGTGGTTCTGAAAAAATATGCAATTGAAGACAAAGCATTTTTTGCTTTATCAGACTCTTGTTCAAATGTTGTTAAAGCCCGCTACCTCGGAGGGATTGAAAGGTTTTCATGTTTTGGTCATTGCCTTCACATTTGCGTGCGTTCAAGTTCTGGGGAGAATCTGACGTAGAGTAAGTAATTGAATGTGAATCTGATAACAACGACGACTCTAGTAGAGTTATCGTCTAGTAGTCTAGTAGAGTCAAGAGGTTGATACAACCGAGGATGACCTACCCGATGTCATAGATAGAGATGCTGCTAACATCGCATCTGAAATGGATGATCCTGACGAGTCGGATGAAGGTTGGTGGTTGGGCCGAAACTACATCTGATTCTGGAGGCAGTGCTAGAGATATAGCAACAGAGTCAATAAATGCTGCGCTGCAGAGATTGCGTAAAACTCTGAAGTTGCTGAAAAAATTGAATGTCCATCATGACATATTTCAAGGTCTTTGCACGGACATAGGGCTGAGTGATCATACACTTCATGACATGAAAGTTTGCTGGAACATCACACAAACCATGATTAGATTTCCCTATCAGAAAAAGTCTGTCTTTTAGAAATTTTGTGAGATTAACATATGAGACATTAAGATCAGAGAACGGGAACTGTCCGAGCAGGAAGGGTCGATTCTTCAGAGCATATCTAGTTGTTTTTGCTCTTTGAAGAGGGAGCTAAAATTGCCAGTAAATCTATGTACATGACATCGAGCAAAGTGTACATGGTGATAAAGGGGCTGGTAAACTTCTGCGAGGTGAGATCGAAGAACTAGCTCGAAAATTCTCTCAAGGATCAGCACTTATTCCTGCTGAATAAGTACTTCACAACCCTAAATTCAAATTGTATCTTTAGTAGCATGCAGCTTGAATGGATACATTTGCCTATGAATGACTTTGGTGGAGAGAGTGGTGGCCAGACAGTTACTCACAAGCTTAGGCCTAGTTAGCAGCTCATGTGAGCTTAGGTGAGAACAGGAATATGAAAGAACGAGAGAGTTTGAGTGAAGATAATGACCTTGTTCCTAGGTTTTTAAACAAAAAAGGACGAACACCCTCTGTCCAAGTATCATATACTACAGCAGGTCGGAATGTGGAAAACATAGTCAAAGCCTATGAAGAGAGTGTTATCAGCTGTCTTGTTGAGTGCCGACGAAATGGCCAGTCGGAAATAATTTTTTTTTTTCTGTATTTAGCTAGCTTTTGTGAGTAATGTTTTGTCAGCTAAGAAGAAGCTGTAGTCTAACTCCGAGATATCTCTCGTATATTGAGAACCCGGAGCTCAAATTTTTACTTAAAATTTGTCCGAAACAGAGCAAGAACTTGCAGCACCATTAGCTCAGATCTTGGAACAAAACAAGTGAGGTCTGGAATTTGCAAAGAAGTGGAAAGGGGTTTATAGTACAAGTCAGTAGAAAAGGTGGCTCTGGGGATTTTACCAGTGTCCGTGTTCTACAGATTTTGGAACCGTGGATGCAGCAGTAGCTGAAACCTAGTAATGAGTGAATCTCGAACCATTGTAACCGAACATTAGAAAAATGTGTTTTTAGAAAAGCTACTCTATGCAAAAAAAAAACATCTGATGTTTTTGATTCAGTTAGCATTCAGGAATACTAACTATTACCTACGTTAAACTTCAATTTAGATCTTAAGCACAAAAACCAACCTTTATTTTTGAAAGAAAAGCCTGGAACGTCTCTACAATGGTATTGGATTGAAATAAAAAGTACACCTTTGAAATTGCCATGGTCGAAAACACTTAACCGGAGGAATACAGACCCACACATTAAAAACCAACATGATCGTATTTTTAGCATGAATAGCACTGATGTGTCTCCTTTATCTTTATATTTCGCTTTTTTTCCCAAACGCCCGCAGGTCACTGGATAGTTGTAGAGAGACGATTGAGGGCTCTATCGAAGAATTTTGTTTACAGTTAGTGCCCTTTTTGTAAATTGAGATCAATAGCGCCAGTTTAAAATGTTTTTTCAACCTTCCACTGTGCCAATTACCAGACTTGTTGTTCTTTTAGTTAACTGATCTGTTTGACTTTTAGAGTCAGTTGCATCCCGGAGGTCACCGAATATGCTCTTTATCATCTCATAGCCCCTGCCACAAGCGCACCCAGAAAATAGGTATTTAGTATGGTTTGCTATTTTGTTTGCGAGTAATGTGCGAGTACAACCGACAGAGCCCTAGAAATAAGAATGTTTCGTAGTGACAAGTTCAAAGTTTGAACTTGTTACTTAGGAAGAAGTTTGAACCTCATAACTGGTTGGATAAAAAATGTATTGATCATAGTTCAGAATACAAGTTAGTAGTGAATCATAATAAAAAAGCGTGGTTATGCAACATACTATCAAATGCTTTTGAAATATCAACTCTGCACACAAATAGTTGTTTTAAAAATTATGATGGTGTTCCAATATTTCTAGAAATATTGCGTGTGCATTTTGAACCCCTACACCATTTCGAAAACCTAACTGATGGTCCCCCATATCACATTTTGTTGATAAATATGGGAGTAAAATATTTTCAGATAATTTACTAATACAGAACAAAGTGTCATTGCACCGTCAGAAGTAACAGACATTGATTATGATTGTTTATTGTATTTCAGCATTTAATGTTTAGTTGTTGTAATAATAATAATAACCCTAAAGAGTAACATTTTATTGTGTATTAAGACTCCACGGTCTAGTTTCACTATTGCTGTTTTTTTTTTCTTTTAGAATCGGGAAACTCTTCGAAGTATTAACACTATGAATCAGAAAAACCTGGAATTAATAGAAAGTGCTGTGCTAGCCGTATCAATTGATGAAGATAGACCACGAAGCGAATCAGAGTGCATAAGGCACTTGTTGGCTGGTAATCCAATGAACCGTTGGGCTGACAAGAGCACAACACTTGTTTGTTTTGCCAGTGGCTGGGTTGGTATGACAAGCGATGTAAGTAGCCAATGTTTTATGAACACTTGTAAATTTTGCGTCTGATTTAACTAGAATCAAGACTCACAAGCTCCATTTTTTTTGGTTTCCGGAACATTTCTAGCTCTAAGACTAGTAATGTAAGTAGCTGCTTTTTTGGACACTATAAAACTTTTATTTGAATTAACCGGAATCTAGATTCAGAAACTTCATTTTTCCGGTTGCTAGAAAATGTCTAGTTTCTAAACTAGTAATGTAAGTAGCTGATTTTTTAAAACAACATAGTTTTTTTTTTTATTATAACTAGCTAGAATCTAAATTCACAATCTCAAATTTTCCGTTTTTCAGAAAATTTCTGGTTTCTAGATAAGTGATACAAGTGGTTGATTTTTTTTCAAACACCATCAATTTATAATTTTAATAGGCTAGAATCCAGACTCACAAACTTCATTTTTCTAGTTTCCAGAAAATTTTTAGTTTCTCAGCTAATGATGCAAGTAGCTGGATTTTTTAAACACCATAAATTTTTAATCTGAATTAGCTGGAATCAAGACTCGCGAGCTTTATTTTTTCTAGTTTCTGGAAAATTAGAAAAACTGACCAATTTCCTTAAATTTTTCTATCAACTTATTATTTTACACCTAAATAATATCAATAAACTGATTCAGTGTGAATTTAGAAAAGTTCTTTCGTCTATTTTTTTGTATTTTTTTTTTTAATTTACTGAAAATCATTTAATGATTTAGCTAATTCATTAGCCGAAAAAAACAGTTCTTTACCTAGCAAAATTTCTTCTTCATAGGATTTTTGACATATTCCTCCCTAAAGTGGTTTGACATATTACCCTATTTGAGAGATGCGGAATTTGTATCTTGTTTTGTTGTTTTCAAGATTGTTTCTGTTGAATCATAAATTATATTAATGATCTGAACTGTAGGTCGAAGCCAATTAAAAGTTTTGGGAAAATGAAAATAAACAAGCCTGATCTTATATCTGTAGGTGAATATTTTGATCGTCGCTTGATGATAGCCTATATATGAATATTGTTTTCTGTAGATTATTATAGAAACTGAAATATATACTATTAAATCAAGAAACAGTAAGGCAGGGACTTTTTTGAAAATAAATAATAGTGTTATTTTTTTCCTGAATTACTTGAAATTAAAAAAAAAGAATCTAATTCGCGTTCCAAATATTGTCAAGACTTATCTTTCCTATCCATTGGTATGTAGTGTGTATCAAAAGTGTTTAACAAATTTACTCATTACAAGTATAGAATGTATTGAGAGAAATACAAAACTTACTTACTTACTTACTGCTTACGGCTCTTTCCGGGACGGCAAAGAGAACGATGAGACCAGGCGCCTCCATGTTCCCCTATTGTTTACCATGCTGACGTCTTCTTCCATTAGGATATGGGTTTGGACAAGGAGTTCATTGGCTTTGCTCTTCCACCTATTGGGGAGTGGATCTGGTACGTTTTCATCCGTGCATATAGGGGTCGAAGTATAAAAAACAACCCATGCTTGGGTGTCATGTGGGAGACGAAAGAGGTGGCCGTACCAGCAAACAGTACGCTGGGAAAGTTTCGTTAAGAAAGGAGATTTCGAATTACGTTCGCAACCTAGTATATGCGCAGCATGTAATACAAAACGGAAGAAATTATATCCTTTTTGGAAGGAAAGCAATGACTATTAAACAAAAACCAAATCTGCTAAAAAAAAATGGCAAGAGCCTAAAATTGTAAAAGCATGTGCAGACGAGTTTTGCTCCCTTTATAGACTTGAAAACCAAAACAAAATAACCTCCTTTGTGATGTTACAAAGACTAATGTGTTTTTTTTTCATTTCTTTCTTTTTGCCTACACGGCTTATCCTTTGCGATATGCGAAGAAAGGCAGCCTTTTTTTGTGCTATGTGCTGTGTATTTGTAAAATCATTTTATATTTTGTGTGTTTTATTATTGAATGGTGTAGGAAAATAGTTGTAGAATTAGAACTTCTTGAAATCAACTATTTGATAAATAACTGCTTTAATGAGTATTTTCAAGAGATGCAAGTACAAAAAATACACATGTTTGAGCTACGTGTGGGAACATGACATAACCATTCGTTAAAGGAGAATAATCCTTGCCAGATGAAGGGTTCCTAGCAGAAGATTTAAGATATTACGCTAAGTGATGGTAATAACTATTACTCCTTCATCGAGCGAACTGATCCATTTTATAAAGTAATTGTAGCCCAAGCAGTATTTCTGTTGATGAAAAAATCGTTTAAATAGATAGGACTTTACGGTTCGTCGAGTTTTTTATCATTGTTGTTTAAAAGACGTCTTTTGATATCTTGAAAAGCCGTTCTCGAAAAATGTGTAACTGATATTTATCAATGTCTCAATAGAGATTTAGGCTTTTTGCATTTAACTTGTTTCGGAATCTACATTCTTATGATAATCATGCATATTCACAATACTGAGTTTAAGCTTGATTAATTATTTGTAAGTTTGAAGGATTGAATTTAAATTAACAATACTGACGGATTTGTAAAGCCCCTGTGTTTTTTCAGCATACACCATTCGACGCTATGTGCAGTGTTTTGTGTACTTATTTTGCGTATGAGTATTTGAAATTACAACCAGAGAAGCTAGAAAAACCTCACAAATCCCACGAGCCCCCTATATTTAGAAAGCTGGAGTTTATTGTTGATGAAAGAGTGACAGAAGCTGTTTTGCTGGCAAAAAAAGTTGGTGACGAGATGGTAAACTAGGCATTTATACATAAATTGTTTGCTCTCTCTCTCTCTCTCTCTCTCTCTCTCTCTCTCTCTCTCTCTCTCTCTCTCTCTCTCTCTCTCTCTCTCTCTCTCTCTCTCTCTCTCTCTCTCTCTCTCTTTCTTTCTCTCTTTCTCTCTCTCTCTCTCTTTCTCTCTCTCTTACTCTCACTCTCTCTCTCTCTCTTACTATCTCTCTCTCTTACTCTCTCCCCCTCTGTCTCTCTCTTTCTCTCTCTTTCCCTTCTCTCTCTCTCCCTCTCTCTTTCTCTGTCAATTTTACTTTCTCTTCTTTCTCCCCTCCCCATGTCTCTCTATTGCCGATTTTTAAATGTCATCTCTCTTTCCCTTTTAATATTTCTCTCTTCCCCTCCGCCCTCTCTCTTTGTCGCTTTTGATCTCTCTTCTCTTTCCCCTCTTTTCTCTCTCTTTCCCCTCCCCTCTCTCTCTCTCTCCCATTGTACAGTTTATCTAACTTATGTCATTAATAATAATGATTGGTAGTCTAATTGCTTATTTAGAAATGTTTCAACGAAAACCGTTATTTTTTCTTGTTTTGAAAATCGATTATTACCATTTAAATTATATTTATCAAAGACTCATAAATTTGCATTTTTCGTATTTTCTATGCATTTATTGCAAAAAAAGGGTTTCAAAGTGAAAAGTCATATTAAGACCTATTTTTGTGAACGCTTCATAGAAATAGCTGCTAATCATAGCTAAGAAGATTTGTAGATGTTAATTCCATTCTTCTGTTCGAATCCTAAATGCATGAACCAAAAGGACAGCTAGTTATAACCCAAATGGCTAGTAGCAGTAGATGTCAGCAGTTTCGGATCCATGGTAAAATGTTCCTTTTTATCACCAAGTGTTTCTGTTTATTAATTAAGAAAAAATTTCGGAAATGTTAATTCCATTCCTCTATCCGAGTCCCAAATGCATGAACTGAAATGACAGCCAGTCAAAACCCAAAAGGCCAGGAGCTGTAGATGGCAGTAGATTCGGATCAATGGGAAAATACTCCTTTTTATAATAAAATTTGTTAATTAATTATGCTAGGGAAATACTTTTGCTCATCATGACTGTTTTCTATTGTAATTTAGTTTTATTTAGGAATTCTTGTCTGTATGGTTCCCGTCTAAAATGGAGTTTTTCATTCATGAAAAAAATGAGTCACAAAACGAAAGCTTGGATTTTAACTTCCGACAGTCGCCTCATACATAGACAAAACACCTTTACTTTTGCTGACTCTGTAGGCTTGTGCTCAAGGACGAGTGAAACCTATCCTTTCTGCCTCTTGGCAAGAAATATATGTAAAATTCATAATGTAATATTAAAATCATCAATTCATTAAGTGGTCCAAACTTTGTACAAAGACAATTTCTTGCGAAGAAGAGGATGAAATCAATGTGTTTCCCCCGTAACGACGTCAGAGTAGATTTAATAATTAAACCTCTGTTCAAAGAAACTTTTGCCGACATTCTTTATCTAAAACAATTGGATAAAGAATGTCAGAAATACAATCAATTAAATATGAATATAGAATATGGCGTGTCCTTTAAAACTAATATTTTTATATGATTATGCACACGACAGAGGTATGAAATCGTAGTTTTGAACAGTAAAAGTGCATCTGCTGTATATATTAACTAAAATTGAAATCACTTCTTGTTGCTGAAATACATAATTTCCAGTTTTTGTTTTGCAAATATAGTTCCTGTTTTTTTTTATAGTTTTTAAAGATGAATTGTAGGCTAAATAATTTATTGTTTTTTAGTGTATTTACTATTCTTAGTAAATAGAAAAATATAGTAAAAATAATAGAAGTTATTAAAAAAGATTAGTAAAAAAATAGTAATATTAGTAAATAAAAGTAGTTAAAAAATTACAAATAAAAAGTAAAAAATTTGCTAATTTTAAAGATGGTGTTGAATGGTGTGTAATTATTCCGTACCTTTCGAAGATTACAAGAGTTTCAAACATGACCACATTCCAATTCAGCGCCACCATGCTGCTTACTACAAATTGGTTTCCAGTGTTCTCGTTATCATCATTGTTTACGAGAGGTTTTTAACAATATATCGGACTCCCGACACATATAGGTATGAGGCATAAAAACAAACAACTAATTTTCCTTAAAGAGAAATGACTAGTCTTATAATTTGTCTACTACTACTACTGCTACTTCTAACAACTTACTGAAACACCAACACATCTACCTCCTACATCCCAAACTATTCGAAGCCTCCCTCTTTACACCCTTCCAAGAAGTTTTGAATTCCCTTATGTCTTTCCTTATGACATTCTCCTACCCCGTATGGTGATGACCTGATTTCCGTTTTGGCCTTGGTCGACAATGGTGGTATTTGGCAATGTTTCATCTACAGATCGTGCCCTAGCCATCTCATCTTTTCTCTCAGTGTAGCCTTAGAAACCGGGGTTTAACCATATTTTTCGTACAGCTTCCTGTTTGAGATACAGTTGGTCAGACGGGTGCCCAAAACAATATCTAGGCAATTTCTCTGGAAAACATTTAGGAAATCCTCCCCTGTCTTTTGGACGCTTCAAAACCATACTTGACCCCTGTCATCAACGAAGCTCAAGTATTCTAATCTTGGGCTGATTCATTTGGAAATATTTTTTTTCTGAATATTTTTCAACTGATAATGATGATGTAAGGGGGGGGGGGGCTAATCCAAAATAATCTACTTGGGATAATCTTGTCTAGGGCCAGGGCCTTAGATTAGAGTTTTTATTTATCAGTTATATTGGTGGGAATTATGTTTATATAGCAAGGGTCTGCAGATTCTGCCCTGAACTTGAATAGCTGAAGATGGCTGTATTTTTGCTGTAATTCAGGAAATGTATGGCCAACTGGTAACTTCCATTGAACCGAACTTTGACTATTACTTTTTTTAGTTGGCAGATATTCTATTGGAGAAACGACCTTTCGGCCACTATGGCAAAAGCTTCATTTCAAAATTCAAGCTACATCCAGATGCCTATGTTCAAATGGCCATGCAATTAGCATATTACAGACTCCATAACAAGTAAGAGTAATAGAAATTATTTTGTGGTCTTTCAGATTGGAGCAGATGCGTTTCTCAATAGGGTATGCTGGTAAAAATATCAAATTCTTATCTAAGATTATGTATTCTAAAACTAAAGAATTATGGTGGCGAAGCTCTATAGATAGCTTGCAGAAGATATTTTGATGTTTAAAAAAAGTTTGTATGTTTGAACCCAATGATTTCCTTAAAATGAGCTGCATCCTAAATAACTACAATTCTCTCCTTATTGGTTGCGCGTGCGCAAAATGGTACGCCTTTTTTATTAATTAACACGAATGTTTTGATTATTTTTTGTGACCTCGGGCTTTTGTTTGTTTTGTTTTTTTTTTTGCTAGGAAATTAGGTAATGTGGTATGTAGTATGTACCTTGAAAAGCCTTTTTATAAACGGAATTGTGTGCTATTTAGGCTATTTGTATCAGAGTTGTCACGTTTTTGGATGGATCATATAATGACGGTATGCCAATTGTGATCATATTCTGCTAAGACAATAAATAAGAATTTAATGACTAGAATGGGGTAAAGTGGCATGCATTAGGTAGCATGGTAAGTGTTCTTTCAAGGAAATCTTAGGCTTTCTTTTTATATTTGCGCTGAAGAAAGTTTTCTGAATGGACCGTACAGTGACGGTTTGACATTCTTAATTATATTCTGCTAAGACGAAAAATAATAACTATTTAGCATATATAACGCACTGGATGACTAATTTAATATAATTGTGGTAACAGCTAATGAAGAAATACGGCAAACTAAAATCGTATTTTATTAAAATTGATTTCCAGTAACCTTTTATTTCTTTGCTTCAAAAAATTCCAGTATATGACTTTTGACGTCTGTCTACGACTTTATTCTCTTTATTCTCTTGTCTTCATTCACACTTAATTGTGTGAATATAAGGTTATATTGAAACCAGTATTGAAACCAGTTTTATGCGTTTATTTGGATATAATCGCCTAAGGCTGAGTGAGATAATGGTATCTATGTTAGTATATTTTAGTTAAATATTTAATCTATAGAGATGATTGATCTACAGAGGTAGATTGATGATTTTCAATCAAATGAGCCAATTCTGGAGTTTTTACGACCACCCTTTTCATAAAAACCTTATACACCCTTGGGGTATAACTTACAACCCTTGCGCTGAGGGCTGTGGGGGGTGGGTTGACATCCTCAAAGATATAATTTCTAGACCTTTCAACTAAGATGAACAAAATGGCTATCTCAAAATGTCGATTAGATGTGTTTTGGGATTTGATGGGCGTGGGGGGAGGGGGGCTGTTGCCCTCCAATCACTTTTAACTATTAAAAAGGGCAGAAACCATTTTAAATTCCAGCCAAATGAGCCTTTTTCGAAGTTTCTACGGCAACAAATGGCCATCTCAAATTTTCTATCAGAGGCATTTCGGAAAAATACGAGGTTTGGGGGGGGGGGGTCCACCCTCCGATCACTCTGAATCTTAAAAAGAGCATTATAACTTCTGATTACTAATTCAATTATTCCCCCCCCACCGAAGCTTATACAATCACCCTTTCTATATAAACCTTATATGCCCCAGGGTATAATTTACAACCCTTGCCCTGAGGGCTGTGGGAGGGTTGTCACCCTCAAAGACATAATATCCGGATTTTTCAACTACGTTAAACAAAAGGGCTATCTTAAAATTGTGATTGGATAAGTTCGGGGAAACATTGGGTGGGGGAGGGAGTTTAGTTGCCCTCCAATCAGTTTCGAATATTAAAAAGGGCACTTGCCTTTTCAGTTTCCAATTGAATGTGCCGTTTTCGAAGTTTGTACGACAACTCCTTCGATATGAAGTGCCCTGGCCTAAGGTAAACCAAAAATAACAATAAATAAAAGATGAATAAATAATACATTGTGCCCACATCACTCTTTACTTGGACAGCACTATTGTGCTGCCTATGGAAAGCTATTGCATAATTGTGTCGTTTTGAAACAGTTGCTTAATATAAAAATGGAAGTCAGTTGAAACTGAAATGTAAGAATAATGAATTGAAATTTTTCATCTCAATTTATGGAACTGAAGAAATGAAACTGAATTTATTCATTTATGAATAAAAAGTTCGTTCTTACTCAAAAGTGCTCTCAAACTAATGCTCTTTGCATTTTCTTTTTTTGCCCTTGGTCACTTAGCTAATTTTTTAATGGGATTCTCCTATAGAACTGGTGGAATGCTTTTAAAAATTCCTATTAGGGTTCAACGCTATTTCAGGCGTCAACGATTCAAATCCGTTTGGTATGCTTTTTAGCGTTGAAATCGATTCACATTAGGGGTAATGTTTATTTGTATATATATATATATATATATATATATATATATATATATATATATATATATATATATATATATATATATATATATATATATATATATATATATATATATATATATATATATATATATATATATATATATATATATATATATATATATATATCCGATTTTATTTTGTTTCATTTGCATTAACCAAACTTGACTTTTTAGAAGTGCCCATATAATGGGAAAGTACCAAATCTCCCTATCAAAAGCTTTAAATATGGTGCTTAAAATCAAATATTTAGCTTTAAAGACACGGCATTTGCCTTGTTACATGTTTTTGCGCTGAAACTATTATACTAAACTAAAAACAATGATAAAAATCGACATTTAATAATTAGGACTGTTAAATACCTGTGATGTCACCCGTAGATAAATACATTGTTATTTGGAAG
The DNA here is from genome assembly GCF_049724085.1 of Artemia sp. Qi Xiang Cuo. Lineage (NCBI taxonomy): Eukaryota > Metazoa > Arthropoda > Branchiopoda > Anostraca > Artemiidae > Artemia > Artemia sp. Qi Xiang Cuo. The sequence goes on from NC_142794.1 coordinate 38,989,361, forward strand.
GGGTTAACATATGTATTCTTATAGTCTTTGCAGTGCTAATATTGAAAACTTTCTCTATAGTACCAAGGACATAAAAATCAAAACATCTCCAACCCATAGACTCATCTTAGGTCTATTCTTACCTGTCAATTACGATTGCCTAAGAATTTTTATTTTGGTTGTTAAAAAATCATGAGGTTTTTAGAGAAGTTGCACGTTTTCGTCAGTGTTGTCACGTCGAATCGTGAAAATAAGCAAAACTTCTTAGTTAAATTTGAAAGTGCTTTTCGTCCGCAAAAATTCAAACATTAACAAACTGTCGATTCCCAAAGACAGTTACACCTTCGAAAAAAAAACTACATCTTCTTAAGCTGTCTGGTGTACTACGAGCTTTATTTTCCTGCCCAAAATTTTCAAAACCGAATAGGGAGAACTTTTCATTAAGTGTTGAATTCTCCATTTTTTTTTATTGTTGAAAAATGTATATGGATCTGTAAATCGCAATTTAATTAATTCAAATAGTCTTCATTTTCACTATAATTGCTGGGCTAATAACTTTTTGAAAAGGTGTTCTGGAGAAGGATTTCCAAAATGAGAAATTTCGTTGTCCGACAGCATACTAAATGTACTCGATCTTTCTTGGGAAAATAATCATAGTTTGCCACATTGTACACCCAGGAAAGAAACTTAAATTTTCATTTTAACGCTTTTTCTGGGTATTTTATAATATAAGACTTCTTTACTAACTGATTTTTTTCGACCAACTTTCTTTAGAAAAGAGAAAATCTCTAGAAAATTATAATTATAAATGCAATGGCAGTGTGGCCTAGGAAATTATTCCCACAAGGCTAAGTCTTGGCACTCATCACTAGGTCGGCACTAAGATCGGATTGAACCTAATTTGTCTGATTGAGCTAATTTGCTGAAAGCTTACCTACTAGCTTTTGTTCGCGTATGTCAAACGCAGGGCTTTTTAACAGGAAGCCTCGCGGCCAACATTCTTTGATCTCTAAACACCACACCAGTGCCTCTGGCTGTGCCGCTAGAGTATAGTAATGCGATCGAGCGATTACAAGAGTTCTACAGTTTCTTCCCGCGCTGATATTACAATTACTGTGGTTTTGAAAAGTTTACTATGGAGGAGGTACAGATCAAACGATTGGGCCCAATGTGCCACGATCCGTGTCTCCACTGATGTCTCTCTAACCATCTCTTTGGAGGAGGAGAAAACCCTCCTGATGATATTGTAATGACGGTACTTCTTGAAAACTCTTTTTCTACCCTGGCAGGGCTCGAGGAAATTTAGTCTCATGCAGTCGGAGAATAACTCACTTTTATTTTCCATATGTCAACTGTGACAAAACATAAACTCTAAACAAAATTATAAAGTAAACTTTGAAGTCTACCTACGAACTCTCAAAACAGACTAAAAACAAAATCACTATTTTCACACTAAGAAAGCTTGTGTTCGGGTGGAGCCCAGAATGACACTGGTCAATCCGATAAATGAGGACTTTAAATTAGCGGGATTTTTGAACAATATTATCTTTTCAGTGACCGAGATAAACCGGACAAAAATAGATTTTAACCAAAGCTTTACTTCTTATGAAATTACTGCCTTGGCGACGGTAATTTAGCTTTTCCTTTGAAATTATGCTGTAAGCAAATCTAATCAAAAAGGAGACGGGTGATTGATCTGAAAAAGAAAAAGGGGCAGAGCCCCAATAAAGCCATAAGCAGAAACTTGTGGAGCCTGACTTCCATGTCAGTGTTAATATATAAGGTGGTAAACCAATAAAGAAACAGATTTTAAGAAGATCTCTTGCGGTAACCTTCGAGGTGATTCTAGATGATGATTTTTGAATTTGAGCCTTTTTTATAGCTCCTTTTAAATTTTTATGAGTTGTTCATCATTATTGAACTGTTTGCTCATTTAAGATGCTTGCTCCTCTATTGGTGGCTAATGCAGATTTTCAGTTTAAGGTAATATAGCTCCTCTTAAATTTTTATGAGTTGTTCATCATTATTGAACTGTTTGCTCATTTAAGATGCTTGCTCCTCTTTATTGGTGGATAATGCAGATTTTCAGTTTAAGGTAATATAGCTCCTCTTAAATTTTTATGAGTTGTTCATCATTATTGAACTGTTTTCTCATTTAAGATGCTTGCTCCTCTATTGGTGGCTAATGCAGATTTTCAGTTTAAGGTAATATAGCTCATCTTAAATTTTTATGAGTTGTTCATCATTATTGAACTGTTTGCTCATTTAAGATGCTTGCTCCTCTTTATTGGTGGCTAATGCAGATTTTCAGTTTAAGGTAATATAGCTCCTCTTAAATTTGTATGAGTTGTTCATCATTATTGAACTGTTTGCTCATTTAAGATGCTTGCTCCTCTTTATTGGTGGCTAATGCAGATTTTCAGTTTAAGGTAATATAGCTCCTCTTAAATTTTTATGAGTTGTTCATCATTATTGAACTTTTTGCTCTTTTAAGATGCTTGCTCCTCTATTGGTGGCTAATGCAGATTTTCAGTTTAAGGTAATATAGCTCTTCTTAAATTTTTATGAGTTGTTCATCATTATTGAACTGTTTGCTCATTTAAGATGCTTGCTCCTCTTTATTTGTGGCTAATGCAGATTTTCAGTTTAAGGTAATATAGCTCCTCTTAAATTTTTATGAGTTGTTCATCATTATTGAACTGTTTGCTCATTTAAGATGCTTGCTCCTCTATTGGTGGCTAATGCAGATTTTCAGTTTAAGGTAATATAGCTCTTCTTAAATTTTTATGAGTTGTTCATCATTATTGAACTGTTTGCTCATTTAAGATGCTTGCTCCTCTTTATTGGTGGCTAATGCAGATTTTCAGTTTAAGGTAATATAGCTCCTCTTAAATTTTTATGAGTTGGTCATCATTATTGAACTGTTTGCTCATTTAAGATGCTTGCTCCTCTTTATTGGTGGCTAATGCAGATTTTCAGTTTAAGGTAATATAGCTCATCTTAAATTTTTATGAGTTGTTCATCATTATTGAACTGTTTGCTCATTTAAGATGCTTGCTCCTCTTTATTGGTGGCTAATGCAGATTTTCAGTTTAATGTAATATAGCTCTTCTTAAATTTTTATGAGTTGTTCATCATTATTGAACTGTTTGCTCATTTAAGATGCTTGCTCCTCTATTGGTGGCTAATGCAGATTTTCAGTTTAAGGTAATATAGCTCTTCTTAAATTTTTATGAGTTGTTCATCATTATTGAACTGTTTGCTCATTTAAGATGCTTACTCCTCTTTATTGGTGGCTAATGCAGATTTTCAGTTTAAGGTAATATAGCTCCTCTTAAATTTTTATGAGTTGTTCATCATTATTGAACTGTTTGCTCATTTAAGATGCTTGCTCCTCTATTGGTGGCTAATGCAGATTTTCAGTTTAAGGTAATATAGCTCCTCTTAAATTTTTATGAGTTGTTCATCATTATTGAACTGTTTGCTCATTTAAGATGCTTGCTCCTCTTTATTGGTGGTTAATGCAGATTTTCAGTTTAAGGTAATATAGCTCCTCTTAAATTTTTATGAGTTGTTCATCATTATTGAACTGTTTGCTCATTTAAGATGATTGCTCCTCTTTATTGGTGGCTAATGCAGATTTTCAGTTTAAGGTAATATAGCTCCTCTTAAATTTTTATGAGTTGTTCATCATTATTGAACTGTTTGCTCATTTAAGATGCTTGCTCCTCTTTATTGGTGGCTAATGCAGATTTTCAGTTTAAGGTAATATAGCTCTTCTTAAATTTTTATGAGTTGTTCATCATTATTGAACTGTTTGCTCATTTAAGATGCTTGCTCCTCTTTATTGGTGGTTAATGCAGATTTTCAGTTTAAGGTAATATAGCTCCTCTTAAATTTTTATGAGTTGTTCATCATTATTGAACTGTTTGCTCATTTAAGATGCTTGCTCCTCTTTATTGGTGGCTAATGCAGATTTTCAGTTTAAGGTAATATAGCTCTTCTTAAATTTTTATGAGTTGTTCATCATTATTGAACTGTTTGCTCATTTAAGATGCTTGCTCCTCTTTATTGGTGGCTAATGCAGATTTTGAGTTTAAGGTAATATAGCTCCTCTTAAATTTTTATGAGTTGTTCATCATTATTGAACTGTTTGCTCATTTAAGATGCTTGCTCCTCTTTATTGGTGGCTAATGCAGATTTTCAGTTTAAGTTAATATAGCTCTTCTTAAATTTTTATGAGTTGTTCATCATTATTGAACTGTTTGCTCATTTAAGATGCTTGCTCCTCTTTATTGGTGGCTAATGCAGATTTTCAGTTTAAGGTAATATAGCTCCTCTTAAATTTTTATGAGTTGCTCATCATTATTCAACTGTTTGCTCATTTAAGATGCTTGCTCCTCTTTATTGGTGGCTAATGCAGATTTTCAGTTTAAGGTAATATAGCTCATCTTAAATTTTTATGAGTTGTTCATCATTATTGAACTGTTTGCTCATTTAAGATGCTTGCTCCTCTTTATTGGTGGCTAATGCAGATTTTCAGTTTAAGGTAATATAGCTCCTCTTAAATTTTTATGAGTTGTTCATCATTATTGAACTGTTTGCTCATTTAAGATGCTTGCTCCTCTTTATTGGTGTCTAATGAAGATTTTCAGTTTAAGGTAATATAGCTCTTCTTAAATTTTTATGAGTTGTTCATCATTATTGAACTGTTTGCTCATTTAAGATGCTTGCTCCTCTTTATTGGTGGTTAATGCAGATTTTCAGTTTAAGGTAATATAGCTCCTCTTAAATTTTTATGAGTTGTTCATCATTATTGAACTGTTTGCTCATTTAAGATGCTTGCTCCTCTTTATTGGTGGCTAATGCAGATTTTCAGTTTAAGGTAATATAGCTCCTCTTAAATTTTTATGAGTTGTTCATCATTATTGAACTGTTTGCTCATTTAAGATGCTTGCTCCTCTTTATTGGTGGCTAATGCAGATTTTCAGTTTAAGGTAATATAGCTCTTCTTAAATTTTTATGAGTTGTTCATCATTATTGAACTGTTTGCTCATTTAAGATGCTTGCTCCTCTATTGGTGGCTAATGCAGATTTTCAGTTTAAGGTAATATAGCTCATCTTAAATTTTTATGAGTTGTTCATCATTATTGAACTGTTTGCTCATTTAAGATGCTTGCTCCTCTTTATTGGTGGCTAATGCAGATTTTCAGTTTAAGGTAATATAGCTCCTCTTAAATTTTTATGAGTTTTTCATCATTATTGAACTGTTTGCTCATTTAAGATGCTTGCTCCTCTTTATTGGTGGCTAATGCAGATTTTCAGTTTAAGGTAATATAGCTCTTCTTAAATTTTTATGAGTTGTTCATCATTATTGAACTGTTTGCTCATTTAAGATGCTTGCTCCTCTTTATTAGTGGCTAATGCAGATTTTCAGTTTAAGGTAATATAGCTCCTCTTAAATTTTTATGAGTTGTTCATCATTATTGAACTGTTTGCTCATTTAAGATGCTTGCTCCTCTTTATTGGTGGCTAATGCAGATTTTCAGTTTAAGGTAATATAGCTCTTCTTAAATTTTTATGAGTTGTTCATCATTATTGAACTGTTTGCTCATTTAAGATGCTTGCTCCTCTATTGGTGGCTAATGAAGATTTTCAGTTTAAGGTAATATAGCTCTTCTTAAATTTTTATGAGTTGTTCATCATTATTGAAATGTTTGCTCATTTTAGATGCTTGCTCCTCTTTATTGGTGGCTAATGCAGATTTTCAGTTTAAGGTAATATAGCTCCTCTTAAATTTTTATGAGTTGTTCATCATTATTGAACTGTTTTCTCATTTAAGATGCTTGCTCCTCTATTGGTGGCTAATGCAGATTTTCAGTTTAAGGTAATATAGCTCCTCTTAAATTTTTATGAGTTGTTCATCATTATTGAACTGTTTGCTCATTTAAGATGCTTGATCCTCTTTAGTGGTGGCTAATGCAGATTTTCAGTTTAAGGTAATATAGCTCCTCTTAAATTTTTATGAGTTGTTCATCATTATTGAACTGTTTGCTCATTTAAGATGCTTGCTCCTCTTTATTGGTGGCTAATGCAGATTTTCAGTTTAAGGTAATATAGCTCTTTCTTGGGGACATTAGCATAATCTCTCATATTGTACACTCTGGAAAGAAATTCAAATTTTTGTTTTCATGCTTTTTTTCAACGGCATGTTATATTATAGATCTCTTCTAAAAAGGCTTTTTTCAACTGCTTTTCTTTAGAAAAAGTGAGGATGTTAGAAAAGATCAATAAACTCTCTGAACATTACATGAGTCGAAGTGAGGAACATCCAATTTTTAACCTTTTTTACCTCTCTTAGAATTGACCTTGCTTAGTTGACAGGTAATATGTTTTTTTTAACTGCAAAATAAAATGAATGACTGAAACTAACCGCAGGAAGAAAGTACAAATTGGACTAGTTCTATCACAAGTAAGTGGCAGTGCTGTTGTTAAACTTGTTGCGTTGTTAATCTTGTTCTAATAATTTATTCAATTTTCTTTCAGGCCGGCTCCTACTTATGAAACAGCTACTACGCGTGAGTTTTATCATGGAAGAACGGAAACTGTAAGATCATGCACTGATGAAGCAGTCAAATGGGTTAAAGCAATGGATGACGACTCAATAAAAGTAATTAATGAGCCAATCCTTTGTCAGTGTGTTAAAAGCTTTCTCTCTCGGTCTGATTTAATTCTATTTGACATCGTATTTTTACTTGTAATGTTTCTTTTTCACACTAAAGAGATTTTAAAAAATACCGGAAGTTTTCATACTAGGTAACCTTTAAAATGAAATTGGAAATCTGAATAAAACAGTATATCACCTGCTTAAAACAATTCTTCTGCTTACTGACTGTAAATTAGATCAGTTCTTGCTTTAGTTGGAAGCCAGTAGCGAGAGCACCAGTCCTGGTACCATGTGTTGGTATATCTTGGGGATTCTAACTCTGAAATGAAAAGACCTGCCTAATCGAAGCTACTTAAAAGTCCTTCAATAGTAGTACAGTAGAGATTGTTAGGTTTATTTCAGTGTGACGTGTAAACATCTGAACACGACGACCGACACGAGACCCAAGATCCCCCTTGCGTCATTAAAGGGCTCTCTTGCATTCATTTCTAAATCTAACCGCTAGACGATTTCTGTTCGCTTTAGGTTTGACATTTTAGATTAAGAATTTCAGAAATGAAAAAAAGTATATATTAAACTGTCAATACACATTCATTTGTTATTTTCCGTAATCTTGGCTATAATGATGATTTTTTTCTTTATGATGTTAATAGAAATAAACACACATAATTCAAAATTAAAATTGTTTTCAGTAAAGTTTAAATTATGTTCTGGTTTTTAGAAGGCACAGGAGGTATTAGCTTACCTCCTCGTTTTAGTAGTTTTTGCTTATTTTGAGTTTGAGTTGGCTATTAATTGCAATTTCTGTTTGTTTTGGGTTTCTTTTATTCGTTAATAGTGATTTTTTGCTCATTTTAAGTTTAATTTTTTGTTTAAATTTTTTCATCTCATCTTTGGTTTAAAACATTAGTTTACTTTTCATTGAAACACTTCTTATCTCTAGTTTTTTTTTGTCACATCAATTCATATAAAACTCACAGTATTGGTGGGAATTCTAGAAATGTCTGTTTAGTGACACCTATTTGTGCTCCAGTTAAAGATAATTTTTTTTTTCTTTGTAATCATAGAACTATTCTTATAGAAATCTAACCACAAGAATTTCTTACGTAATATCCGCTCGCAAAGGCTACTTGGCTAAAGCAACGCAACATAGTTCTGCCAGATTTTGAACTTTCTAGAATGCAAATACCCAAGGAGAATTCAACAGATTTTTCTCTTTTATATATTAATAAAATATATTGAAATATAGTTTTCTCTAATATTACTTTTTTCCCCAAGCTCTCTCGTTATATAGAGGATATCTCGACACTTCCAGGAATCTTTGAGTAAAAAGTATATACTGATATTTCATCTCATCCTAAAATTCTTAGCAGAAAAATCTGAACTAATATGGGTATCATGAGTGCTCCTGCCACTTCTTGATTCATTATCCCCTTCCAAAAATAAGAAAAATCCATGGTTTGTCGGTAAACGTAAACGAGGGTAAACGTAAATTTTACATAATTTGGTGGAGTAGACAATCACAATCACCCTTCTTGTTTTTCTCCTACTAAAATTCAAGTGGCAACTTCTGCCTTGATTTAAGTTTAGAGTTGTTAACATTTCTTGTTTCTCTCTCTCTCCCTATTTCTCTATCTCTCTCCCTCTCCCTCCCCCTCTGTTTGGATCTCTCTCGCTCCGTATCTTTTCGTTTTTAGGCGACAGCTAACCCGCAAGTAAACTAATTTTAAACTTTTCTCATTCTCTGACTGCGTAATGAAGGAATATTGCTTATTCAATTGGAACCACTGAATTTTTATATTGCATCTATGTATATCTTGATTTTACAGAGGAGTTTAAAATCCTTTGAGCATCTTGTTGATGTTTTCGCCCGAGTTTAGTTTCATACTGGTACCTCGAGTCCCAATATATTCAGTCCCCTCCCCTTCATTTTTCTTTTCTATAAAACTTTTACCACTAACATAATTATAAAATTTTTTCAATGATTTAAGAAACTTTTTTCAAAATACGAAGACTTTTTCAACCAATTTGTCATTAGTTCGTTGCAATTTTGAATATTTTGTATTTTTAAGCTCCCTGAGAAAGTGAAGCAGCTTCGCGCTGCTGTGGATCTGCATGTAACCAATATGGAGAATTGTAAGCAGATGCAGGGCTGTGATAGACATTTGTTTGGTTTATACATGATTGCCCTCGAGAACCAACTCCCTATTCATCCAATTTTTACTGACCCATCGTGGACAAAGAGGTAAGATAACAACACCATCCTACCACACGTGAAACAGACCCCCCCCCCCTTGCCGCTTCCCCCAAACAATAAATAGTCCACATAAATGGGCAATTGAAATTATGTCCGCATAAATGGACCAAGAGGTAAGATAACACACTAGTACCTGCATGTATTCCCCCCCCCCCTCCCGCACTCAATCCTTTATAATAATTGGTCCAGTTATTTGGCTAGTGAAGTTTGCACCCAAAAACACTTTTTAAGCCTTATCGTCCCCTTTTAAATTATTAAGATTTTCCCCATCAAGTCACAGATCACCCTTCATGCCCTAGGATCAGGCACATACCGAGGGGGGGGGGTATGATTTGCCTGCATCGTGATTTTTACCCCTCGTAGAATAAATGCTTCTGTATATGTCTGTCTAATGTGTTTTGGGAAAAGTACATTTTAGCAGTGGAATGATGTCAAAATTTTTTAGATTCCAATTCTAGGCAGGCATGTGTGCTGTTTTTCAAGATTGTATATATATTTGTATGTAATTAAAAATTCCTTAATTTAAAACTAACGTAAAAATATAATCAGAAAAGCTCTAAAATTAAAAAAAACATCAGCAAAAGGAAATTTCATTTTTTCCTGAAAAATGTGTTTATTTTAATTTTAGATATTTTTTTTTATAAAATTTGATCACAGTCTAAGGGTCCCTTTATTTATCCGTTGTAATACTTGCGTGATCAACAGCAATGAAAAATACTATCTAACCTCTCTTACAAATGTTGGAGGTGGAAATAGAGTAACCATCCATCTGATTAAAATTTAAGCGAAAGAGATAAACGGGAGGGGGTTGGGAATTATAAAAAAAAAAAACAGATTCAGAAATGAAACGAGACTAAGATATAGGAGATAAATAGGAGGAGGTTGAGAACTAAGAAAACATGCAAACTAACCCAGTGAGATCAGCATGAAAAATAATAAGGTGGGTAAAAACCCTAAAGACTTGTAGAGAAATATCAAAATAGAATTAAGAATAACACTGGCTAAGAAGGAATTTCAAAGTGACACAGAACATACAGTGACCCAGTTTAAAGTACTAAGTTTAGTCTTGAGCCAATGCAAATAGCAACTTCAATGGGAGGATAACACTGTTTTTTAGATAAAACTGTTGTTTGACAGTTGGATTTGGAATCCTTTGAATTGAGGAGGTTAGCCATTACGCATGATTTCGAAGCATTCAGGTCGCGCTAAAAAAAAAAAAATTCTCAAACCCCCGAGGAGTGTCATACAAAATGTTCATTTTAGTATTTTTCGCTTTAAGTTTAAAATTCTAAGTAGAATTGATTTATGTTTTTTTAAGATAATTTTAAAAAAGGACTTCAGTCGATGAAGTTAAGCGTTATTGTAGCTTGTCAGCAGTTAAAATTTTGACTTTCCAAACTGGGTAGTGTCACAAGATGATAAAGTGTGTGAACCAAAACTAGTGAGACTATCTTTAAAGACCAAAACAGAATCTGAACCCTAATCTTAAAAACCCAACTCAATCTATGTTGTTATTTTCTAAAAAAAGAAATATTTAAGATTTGTTTATTCATTTATATTTGCACCTGTTTTCGATATGTTGTAAACTGATGCAAGAATATGTTTACTTTCAATTTTTCTCTTGATTTTGACTCACAGTAATGAAAAATAATATCTGTTTTAATGAAATGATGCACCTTGGGGTGAACCTATCATAGTTTTGATCCATGGAAGGTCCATATTTTCGCTCTAAAAAGTTCATTAAGCTCATACTTATTACAAAAAAGTATAGCAGGAGGTCTTTAGGACAATAAGTACTTTTAGCGTTTAGTCTGATTTCAGGTTAAAAGTATTTCCTGTCTTTGGGAAAAGGGCCTTCTAACTAAAAACAAAAACGCGACTGAAAGAAAGAAAAGATTGGCGGAAGAGCCTTAAGTGTTATCTGACATAGACTATAAAACTCGACTTCAGCTCACACACTGAAGATTCTGGCTCGGTGACTAGCTAAAATTATTCCTTTTTGGCAAAGACAAGTATTTTGCACAACTTTCCAAAATCTAATGTCATATCCATCAATCCGGGCTTGAATACACGCTTTCGGTAAAAACCTTAGAGGCTTCATTGTTCGCTATTATATTTATTTGAATAATCCGAATTTGACGGTGTTAGAGAAAAACAAAACAAATCCAAGGTTTGCTCCCGCAACACAATTACACTTTGAAGTTTAGCTACTCTCTCGAAGATAATTATCGAAATGAATTAAAGCATTTAATCAACGCAACACATTCTAGGAGGGAAAAAAGTGCTCATTGCAAACCTGGAAGGAACTAATGCTTAATACTAATTATAATGATTATTAAAATTTGAGTAATTTTACTGAGTAATGAGTAAAATATAAAAACTGCAAGTGTCAATGCCTTAATGCTCATTAATTCTCATAAGTTTGGTCATTTGCCTCATTTTTCCCGGTTTGATGATGATTGTGCAGAAGTTATTTACTCTCTTGAAGACAACCATCGAAATAAATTAAACCATTTAAGCAACGTAACGTGATCTAGGAGGAAAGAAGATGCTTATTTCAGACTTTTCTAACTTCTGTTCCTTTTTTTGACTGCTGAATTTTAAAATTTAATTTCGTAGAAAGTTGACTTCTAGCTCTCGCTAGCTCTCGGGAAAATAAGGAAAACGAATGAAAGTTTTTTTGTAAATGAATGCAGAAGCTGCCAGTGCTGTGACCTTGATGATAATCAGTGACGAAACTCGTGCTTTACATTGAGGAAGTAATTTAATCTGAATTAAAAAAAAACTTAATTTCTTTTTTTTTAGTGGAGGTGGAGGTAATTTTATTTTATCATCCAGCTTGGTTGGATATTCCCCTGTCTCTGGTGGAACTACAGCTATGTGTGAAAATGGATACGGTGTTTTCTACAGCATTGAGAATGAGAGGTATTTGAACAGATACTTACGTTCCTCATTTATAAGCAAAGTTACTCCATTGACTATCGTTTTGTCTCGCTAGTTTTAATTATCTTGCCTATTTTAGGTTTTACTGTTTTTATTCTCATTCTTTTTGCTGTCTAGTTGAACTTTTCCTTGAATTTTTGTCTTTGTATATATTTTTCAGGCTAGAAAGTCCAAGAAACTCTTGTATTTAAATGGAAATTTTTGGTTTTCTACCGTAAAAAAAAAAAAAAAAAATGAAATAAGTTTCCTGGTCTTAAAAAAAAAGAAGGCGTAACTGCTATTCGAATGGCCCTTTCTGGCTTTTCGACAATATATGGCTATGTGAAGCTAATTCATCTGGTGCAAACGGAAACTGAAATGTACAGCTTAAGATTCACAAGAACTGTTTTGAATAGGATTTGAATAAGGATTGAATAAGGATTGAATGAGTGTTTGAATAAGGATTTTCCTGGGCTGCTAGATCTACAATATTCAATACTAATACGTCCAATAAAGAATACTTGAAAGAGAAAATAGTCTCACAAAGTCGTAGGAAACATTTGCTAAGATCATAACGTGACGAGGTGTTTGGGGTCAAATTTTACACATTTTATATAATGAAATTTTTTAAAGAAAATTTTCATATGAAAGTAAAGAGCAGTGTTAAAACCTAAAATCGACAAAAATGACCCTAAATTGTGAGTAGGAGTGCTCCCTTCTCAGCTCACCGCTTCTTAAGCTAGGTCTTATCTATGGTTAGCTCAAAAGGCATGAGCATGCAACAACTACGATTGACAGGTTTTATTTTTGACATTGACATGTTTCATTTGACATGTTTTATGTTTATTAGGTTGAAGAAATCGAAATTGTTTGAACCAGTATATCTACTTGGATTCGGATGGAGGAGAAGCGTGCGTATCTGCGTTGGCCTCAGGGGGCTTGGTGCTGCGGTGAGCCGTTTGTGAGCCGATTGACATGTTTTATTTGCCCCTAGCCTTTCAACACATCAAATTTAATACAAACTGTTGAAAAAATCGTTTATTTGGCGCTAGGCTCATCCCTTTACCCAGAACATTCTTTTTTTTATGCTTCGGGGGGGGGGGGGGGCTGAAATATCAATGTAGGGTAAAATAAAATTTAATATTTGGGCTGTGGGGGTGATATCCACCCTGAAGCTGAAGTTATTCGAAATTTCAAAGTTTTTGAACAAAATACATGTATGATAAATTGGTTCGATGTCATAGGGGTTAGAGGAGGGAGGGAGGAAGGCTGGTTTTCCTTCTATAACTGTCGGCCTTAAAAAGGACACAACAACTTTGAATTTTCAACTGGAGGATCCCCTTCTCCAGCTTTAAAGATAGCTCCTTCCATTGAAACTGGATGGGAAAAAAGTTTTTGGTATTTTTCTGACTTCTTGGGCTGCCATCCCCAACCCTTAACCAACAGTTTTGAAGTGAACTAAAAATAGCTGAAAATAATACTTTTGGTATGATTGGCAGTAACCCAAACTCAATATATGTTTGAAAATAGCTTAAATAGTAGGTTCTTGTGGGAGGTATATGATTTCCAAGCCTCCGTTTGTTTTAATTTTGCTTATTATCCAGGGTAGGTTTACTTTACTTAATGCTCACTATCTTGAATTGCTTGATTGTGACGTGCATTTATTACCACGAAAAAGAAGAAAACCTGCTTGAATACAGTATATGTAAAGAGATATATCTACTAGGGGGGGGGGGGTCCGTATCCCTAGAGGTACTACCACCACCACCTGCCAAAAAATGGTTGTTACTTATATAATTTTTTCTACTGATATCGTGGAGATCTGACCTCAGATATTAGAACTATAAAAACTCTGTACTTGCGAAGAATCGTTGTAAAATTAGTCTTTCTGACTAAGAGGGAGTACGTAAATTTGAGTATCAAAAGGATCACCCCAAAAAAAAGCTTCAATGTTAATCTTTTAAATAAAGTCTTAAATTACACTAATTGTAGCAAAATTAGTAAATATTTCAATGTAATCAGCAGGTATTCGAGAAACTAAGACACATTTCTCTCCTGCCCCCCACCCACCCTTACTATCAATTGCTCTTTTTCGTAGCGATACCCATGCAAAGGAAGCTAACAGATCATAGCAATAATCTTGATATTGAAAACGAATAACTTCGCTTAACTTTTCGCTAGTCCTCTTCTGCAGCATATTTTTTAGGTCCACATTATAGTGTAGAGCAAATAGTATGGGTAACTTACGATGGTGGAAACTGGCGCCGAACGGGTCGACAAAAAACACCAATGCCATCTAGTGCTTGGCGTCTCATGTCATTTTTTTTATGCTATGTAGTTTTGTTTCTTTTAGAAACTGAAATCAGACGCTTTTTTAGAAACTACGTCAATTCAACTACTAATACTACTAAAAACTCGCCGCATCACCAAGCCGCCTGAAGCCAACACAGCTACGCACGCTCCTCCTCCATCCCAATCTATTTAAAGCCTCCCTCTTTACACCTCCCTGGAAGTTCCCATTTTCCATTAAATCTTTCTTTATGACATCCACCCTAACCGCGGACGACCTGCTTTCTGATTAGCCTTGACGTTGGCAAAAAAGGTCAATCTTCAGCAATCTGTCATCCTTCATCCGCAAAACTTGCCCAAGCCATTTAACCTTTCTCTCATTATATTCCTAGAAAGCGGGATAGAACTGCTTTTTTCGTAAAGCCTACTGTTTGAAATACGGTCTGTCAATTTTATGCCAATTAAACTAATTTTATCTTATTATAATACTGAAAAAAGTACCAAGAAACGCCAAGGGCTAGATGATGGTAATTACTACATCAGTCCAGCACTCCCTAGTTAGTTGTAAAATTGAACTTTTATATGCTCTGTGGACCCTTGATGAATAATGATTGCTTATCTATTGTATAGGTTCTCCATGTTATATTTTTGGTAAGGTAGATTGCAGGGGCGTTGTTTGGAAGGGGCAAGGGGGGTGGTGCATTTGCCCCCCCCCCAAGTAATGGGGAAAAAAATTATTATATAGCCCATGCTCCTTGAATATCCGAAAATAGACCCCTCTTGCCCCCCCCCCCCAATGAAAATTTTGTAGATTCGCCCCTGGTAGATTGAAAAGGTTACTTCATCAAAGCAGTAAACTCAAGATAATTATACCAACAATAATGGGAAATTATGGAAATAATGCTATTTGTCTGGTTGCAAAACTGTTAATTTTATAATTATTTCAAAAACAAGTCAGAGAAAATCGGAAATGAAGGATTGTTTCGACATAACAAAATAGAAATTAAAACTTGAAAATCCATATGTGGCAAAAATCTTCCATCAGGGTCCTTTTAGGTACTGGCTCCAATAACTCCCCTCCCCATTATTGAGCCAGGTAGTTGGAGCAAACTGTAAGAGTGAAAAATAACAACTTGGTGCTTACTTAGAAAGGTGTAGTGATAGGTGAATGAAACTTTAAGGGCTTTAAGCTTCAAAACGTTGCGGCTTTTAAATCCTTTGCTACCCGTTTTTTTTTGAGGAGCTAAATATAATTCAAGAACCCATTATTAGAGTTAGTATGGGCTCTTCTGGAGGAAAATCAACTTGATAAAATATCATGAGGAAGCAACCATAGCTTACTTTAAGGATTAAGGATTCCGCTCAAGGTAAAAAAAAAAATTGATGAGTAATCTGATCAAACACGAATATTAATGTTGTGTTCTAGTTACATTATAGTCACATATATGGATAAAATATAAATTAGGCACGACTCCACCTTCAAGTATGCACCCACTTCATAATTTGTCAAGTAGAAAAATGGCCAACTTGACATTGAGTCAACTGAGCTATGAATGTAGCTCAACCTCCGAGCATAAAATTGATGATTAACAAATTAGAATGAAGATTTAAGGCATAATTTTGAAATTATAAAAGATAGAAGCCGGGAACAGCAGTTTTATTATCTACTCGGGAAGGCGGTATGTAACTATCTATAACACCTAGCCAATTTAGTGAGGCTTTACAGGGTGTAGCCAAATTCATTATTTCTCTGGAAGATTTTTGCAATCAGAATCCAGTTGATCCTGAACATCACAAGAGCTGAGAATCATGAATAAATATAGTTATCACAATTGCGCCCCAGCTCCCTATATGGGTCTAGATAGGTAATACCGTAGCTGGTGCTCTTCTAAAGGAAAAATGCAAAGAAAATAAAAGTAGTACTGTTAGATTCATTATTTTATGCTATTTACAAATATCAGGGACTGCTTTTCAAACAATGCTGTTTTATCCTGTTTTGTCTGGAAGCTATGGGGTTGAAATTTGAGGATTTTTTGTTTTGATGGGGTATATTCGATGTTTTAACTTACTTCATGTTTGGAAATGAAACGAAATGAAAATATATCAAAACGGATATGGTACAACAGTTCGTGCTAACGAACCGTAAGTAAGGAGCCACCCGGCTCAATAGTAACAGAAGCTCTAAAAAAGGGAATTGGGATACCAATAGATACATCTAAAGAATTACATTTTTATGCTAATCTCAAATATATAATCAAGTTTAGTCTTACCCATCAACAGTTACGCGCCTGAAAAAATTTGCTTTATTTTCGAAAAAAGCTGGAGAAAAATCCTAAAAGTCACAGAACTTTAATTATTCAGCGTATCATCAGATTCAGAATATCAGAGAACCCTAATATAGAAGTTTCAAGCTCCCATCTGCAAAAATGTGGAATTTTGTATTTTTTGCCAGAAGAAAGATCTCGGATGCGTGTTTATTTGTTTTTTTTTGTATTTTTTTCCAGGGGTGATCGTATCGACCCAGTGGTGCTAGAATATTGCGGGAGGGCTCATTCAAACGGAAATTTAAAGTTCTAGTGCCCTTTTTAAGTGACCAAAAAACCTGAGGGCAACTAAGCCCCCTTTCACGCTCATTTTTCCCCCAAAGTCACCCGATCAAAATTTTGAGATAGCCATTTTGTTCAGCATGTTCGAAAAACACAATAACTATGTCTTTGAGGATGACTTAATCCCCCACAGTCCCGGGGGAAGGTCCGCAAGTTATGAACTTTGCCCAATTTTTACATGTAGTATTGGTTATTGAGAAGTATACAGAAGTTTTCAGGGGGGATTTTTTCTCGTCGTTGGGGGTGGGTCGTAGGTCGTGGATAACGTGGGAGGATCTTTCCATGGAGGAAGTTTTCATGGGGGAAGGGACGTTGCTATGAAGGAGGCGCCCGATTCCCTACATTATTTAAAAAAAATTATCTGAAGTTAAGTAATAAAAAAAATTTCTTCAACTAAAAGTAAGGAGCAACATCAAAACTAAAACGAATAGAAATTATTACGTAGCTAAAGTTTATTTTTGTGTTTTTATCAGAGCTATTTATTTTAATTAATGGCCTTTGTGATTTAGGGGTAATTCTTAAAGAACTTGAACAAAATTTGAACTTTAACGTAAAGAGCGAGTTATTGACTAGGGGGTGAACCCCCTAAAATGCGTAATAAAAATATACGGATATAGAAGTTTGTTACGTAAGTTAATTCGTAAGTTACGTCAGAAAAAATTTCGAGTAAGCCATTTAGCCAAAAAAAAAGTAAAATTGATATGCAAATTTCGTTTTAATTATTCAGGCACGAGGAGCGAAAGTTCAGAAATTAAATTTTTAAAAAAAGTTTTTTTAGTTGAAAGTAAGGAGCGACATTTATTTAAAAATTTTCTGAAATTAAATTAAAAAAAACAAGTTTGTTTTAGCTGAAAGTAAGGAGCGACATTAAAACTTAAAACGAACAGAAATTACTCCGTACATAAAAGGGCTGTTCCCTCCTCAACACCTCGCTCTTCACACTAAAGTTTGACACTGTCTCGCAACTTTATTTTATAAAACAATAAAAAACTTTATTGTAAAGAGCGAGGGCTTGAGGAGATGACAGCCCCTTTCATATACGGAATAATTTCTGTTTGTTTTAAGTTTTAATGTCGCTCCTTACTTTCAGTAAAAAAAACTTTTTTTTTTATTTAATATTTCAAACAAGACAGCGGAAAAAAACAAACTAAATTAAACAAAATATATAAAAAAAGGAGAAAAAAACACAAAAGATAAAAAATTCTCATCACAATAATATTGCTTACGATAATGTTTACCATGTAATAGAAACTAAAACAAACATAAGAAGGACAAATTAAATGTATTTCTGGTATATCGTAATGTAATGAAGCAACATCAGGGATACAGCTGATTTCCCTGCTGCTGTTTCATTGAATTCTAATATACCAGAGAGGCACCTAAATTGTTCTGCTTATGTTTGTCCCCCGAGTTTCATTTATTGGACTTTTCAACAATTCTAAGCCAAATAGATATTTAAGAATTTTGATTGGAAGTCTTTAGTGGATAAAAGGGGCGGGGGGTGCTTGTTTTGCTCCAGTCTTTTTGGTCAATTAATAAGGCGCTAGAACTTTTGATTTCTGTTCGAATCAGTCAAACCCTGATTTACGATACGACAATCCCTGAAAAACATAAAATAAAAAGATGTGTAATCGTTCTTTACAAACCCTATGAAAATCTATATTTTTGTTCATAGAATTTTTAAGCTTCTACAACAGGGTTCTGTGATGTGCTGAATCTGATGGTGTGATTTTCATTAAGACCACCTGTCTTTTCGTAGATCCTCCCCCCCCCCTCTGTTTTGATAATCAAGCTAATTTTTCCAGGATTGTTTGATGGGTGACATTAAACTTAATGAAGTTTATATATCTAGAATCAGCATAAAAAGCCAATTCTCTAGATATATTAATTTTTACCAAATTCCTTTTTTTACAATTTCAGCTACTATTGGGCAGAGTCGCTCTGTACAATTGGTTACCGTGAAGTGTTTGATTTAGGGTAGGACAGTGAACAAAAAGTCATTGTTTAAAATTTGCTGTTAGTAATTTGCTGTTTCACCGCATCTTAATTGAGAAATTAATTTATGTTGTTTGTGTATCCAGTTTTAATTTATTATTGTTCCTTTCTATTCTAGGATTAACATTTCTGCATCTTCTTGGAAAAGAAGCAAAGAGACAAATGCCTTTAGATATTGGCAGAACCTCGAAAACGCTCTTTTGGATATGAAGAAACTTTTGACGGATTCACAAAAATTCGCTTCAAAACTTTAGTTTGTCAGCGCTGGTTAATATAGATTTTCGCTTCTTTTCTTATATGCTGCCCTTTGCTAGTCGTATTTTATTCTTTTTGGGTTTTATTCGCTTTTAATGAATTATTGGAAAAAATAAATGTGCCTTATATATATGGGAATATTTCTTGTATTTTATTGTTTTTATGGCTAGTCTATAATAGAAAATCTGCAAATATCTAAGCCTTGTTCCTCCGTCCTAAAGCTTATAAAATATAAGCATTTAATATTAATAAAATAGACTGTACTTAATAGACATTTCAGTTTCTGCTCTTTTTTCCTTTTATCTAATTATCCCTACAAGGCTAATTTACTGTGAATATCTTGAGTGGTTTTAATGCCGGAAAAGATACATGATGTACTTTTTCTGCGGTTAAATTATCTTTTTATAAAGATCTTAGTATGTAAATACAATAGTTAGTATTGTATGATAAACACAAAATTTAAGTGCCGTTAGGCCTACTACTCATAGAGCATTTATGGAGGGTTTTTTGTGGCCACATTTAAAGACGGTAGTAAGCACACAAGGTTTAATTGGCGTCATGATTGTCCTGGAAAACTAGACCAATACGGACTAAATCGCTTCCCCTCCTTCACCATCCCATTTATTTGGATAATCTGAAAAGGGCATAAAAATATCTTAGTTCAGATCTAATCATTCATCTGTGTTCTCACAAGCTATCAACCTTCTTGGAAAAATATTCGAGATACTCTAATAAAAAAGAAAAGATTCGGATATTAGCATAATATAGTGTATCTTAAACATACCCTTGATTTATAAATATAAGCATTGTAAGATGAATCAATTTGCAACCTGGATTGCAGCTCTCGATCAAAATAGATGAAGTGGCCTTAAGAGCCTGATATCCTGGGCTTATCAGGGTTGCAGTGGTAGCTAGCAACCTAGTAAAAGACGATCACGCCCAATGTTAAGAAATATAATAACCCATAGCTCCTAAAGATAGACTCAGATCAAAATAATAGTACAACATTAGAACCGCCTTGTTCAAAACCTTAATATAGAAAACTTAGTTTCCCTTGGCTTAAACAAGGGAAATATATTGGCTTGACAATCAAGGAAAGTGTTAGCTACAACAGTATTCTGCCTAAATGGCATCTTTTTTTCCACAGATAGCTTGGCTCTGGATTTTCCTCAAAGACCTTAGTCAGGTAATATCAGTCCTTGAATATATCTCATGTAGATCAACAAATTGCTACGGATCGTCCAGCAAAGCCGAACCAATGCACCTGTGGAAAGAAAATCCTAGTAAACAACAATGGAAGTTATCCTGACCGACCTAGCTCAGCTAATTTAAACACTGTTAGTTTATCAAACTAGGCTCATCAGACAGTGCTGGTGAAAACTGCTGCCATCACATCAAAACTTTGAAAAAGTTCGTGGTAACGAACTGTATAGTAAGAGTGACTCGTCTCAATAGTAGCCGAAACTCTAAAAACCTTTATTCATATCCATCAAAAGTTATGGGCCTGAGAAAATTTAACTTACTTAAAAAAAAAGGGAAAAACACCCCCTAAAAGTCATAGAATCTTAATGAAAATCACACCGTCAGATTCAGCGTATCATAGATCTTTTCCGTAAAGGGTTTCAAGTGCCTATCTGCAAAAATGTGGAATTCTGTGTTTTTTTAGCTAGAAGAATGATCACGGATCTTTGTGTTTATTTGCCGTGTTTATTTGCCTTTTGTTTTCTTTTCCCCAGGGGTCATCATATTGACCCAGAGGTCCGAGAATTTTGTAAGAAGGCTTATTTAAACAGAAATTAAAAGTTCTAGTACCTTTTTAATCATTTCGACAAGAGGAGGACTACGAAGCGCATATTAGCCAAAGTATTAAAGTGGTGTCGCCACGTTTGCAATGTACTAGGGCTGTTTTGTCTCGTGTTAACGAGAAAACAGAAGAGGCCAAAATCAAGCACAAAGTGGAACAAAAACCAAAACTGTTGAGTTTTTGGAGGTTAAAAACCACTCAATAATTAATAAGCAATGGAAGTGTACTTGACCGACCTAACTCGACTGATAACCCTAAGCTTATCAAATAATGCATATCAGACAGTTCTGGCAAAACTAATGGCCATTCGGGCTGGTAAACCACCACTGGCACCGGTATTCGTGTGGTAAGGTACGGGTTTCACCACTTATTGGTGCAAAAATGGTGCTACACGAATTACTAGAGGGGAAAGCCCTTGTTGGCACCAAATATTATAATGGGATACCCGTGCTTACCACAACGGTTCTGAAATATAGGGTTTGTTAATACTCAATTTACAATATTTCCTACCCCAGGGTCTTATAACGTGATCGAACGGTCAAATGACGAAACTCTAGAGCCCAGGGTGCACCCAATCCGGGTGACCACTAAAGTCTCGAGCTATCTCCTCGGGAGGTAACGGACCCCCCTGTAGGTATGATAATGACGATATTTAACGCAACCCCTTTCCTACCCTATCTGGGTTCATGGAAAAAATAGTCTACAAAGGTGTAGAAAATAGCTTACTTGTAATCTTCCAAAAAGGTCACACACATATAACAACTCTTAAAAAAAAACAGACTCCCCAGAAAGAGCCCCAATGTAGACTAACTCAAAAATAATATTCGTTCTGTACAACAAACTTAGCACAGGGGTGGACCTTCGCTTGACCCTGGCCAATCCTATAAATCAGCGTCCAAAATCCATTCTACTTTTGCGTATTTTTGTCTTTCATTGGCCCAGACCCGGAAGACCAAAATAAAATTTAACTTCAAAGCTTACTTATTACAAAAGAATCTAGCTTAGCAGCCAGAGTTCAACTTATGATTTGAATTATCTTGTGGGCAATTTGATTACGGAAACAAAAATAGGTAATTTATCCGAAAAGAAAAGAAACAAAGTGCGAAATCCCAACAGTCATCACATCAAAACGATCTAAAAAAGAATAGGATTATGAAGAACCTTTTTGCAAACGTGTTAAAATGGTGTTGCCATGTTTGCAGTGCACTAGTGTTGTTTTGCCACACGTTAATGGGGAGAAAAAAGAGGCCAAAATCAAGTACAAAGTGAAACAAAAACCAAAACTTTTGAGTTTTAGGCGGTCAAAAACTGCTTAACAATTATTTGAGAGAAGTTGAAATGGACCTGACCGACCTAACTCCGCTAATTTAAGTTCTATGAACTTATCAAACTATGCACATTAGACAGTTCTGTCAAAAACTAGGGCCATCACATCAAAACGATCTTGAAAAGGGGAGGATTATGAAGAACGTTTTTGCAAACGTGTTAAAATGACGTCGCCACGTTTGCAGTGTACTAGTGTTGTTTCACCACGAGTTAATGGGGAGACAAAAGGGGCCAAAATTAAGTACGAAGTGAAACAAAAACCAAAACTGTTTGGTTTAAGGTGGTAAAAAAACACTCAAAAATTAATAGGGAGCTGTGAAAATGGACCTGACTGACCAAACTCCGCTAATTTAAATTCTGTGAGCTTATCAAACTATACACATCAGACAGTTCTGCCATATACTACGGCTATCACATCAAAAAGTTCTCGAAAGAGGAGGATTATGAAACGCATGTTAGCCAACTTATTAACATGGTGTCGCCGCGTTTCCAATGTACTAGAAGTAGAACAAAAACCAAAAATGTTGAGTTTTAAGCAGTTAAAAACCGTTCAGCAAATATTAGAGAGCAATGGAAGTGGGCCTGGTCGACCTAACTCAGCTACTTCAAACTCTGTGCAAACAATGGCTGTCTCAGTATTTTGAGATAACCATTTAGTTCAGCATAATAGAACGGTCCAGTAACTAAGTTCTTAGGAATATTTGGCATGTCAGTCCTCTACAATTATGCAATTTGCCCATTATGTTTTAAAAATAAATGTTGATTTAAAACTAAATCAAAACGCATTATGTGTATGGTTGCCAATAAGTTACCTCAGCAATATATTGAAAACTTAAAAAAAAAACTTTTCGCATGCTGACCAAAGGTCTGAGTTGTGCAGGTACCGATCTCCTGATTCAGTACCTTCGGTTGGGAGTACAATGCGTGGTTGTGGGCAAGTCACCCGACGCTTCCCGTGTTTTTTCCCCAGATTTCTCCAGGCACCCATTAGGGGCTGGGTCGACTCTGACTGAGCATACAGGGTTACGCCATTGAACCCCGTTCCAAACCAAATAACCAGTGACACCAGGACTTGAACTCCTGACCTCAGGATTTCAAGTCCGATGCGGTAACCACTCGGCTAGGACGGCTCGGGAAAATTAGGGGTCGACCGGGTTTGAACAGGAGGTATTAAGTTATAACTTTTGGGGCTACTTCTATTACTTCTTCTGCTCTTACAATTTAAATGAATAAAAAGAGCAATTGTGCATCCAGGTTGTCAAAGAGCATAGATAGAACCTTTTGAGAATGATATTAAGTTTTATTTCTCAGGTCAAGTTGAGGAGGTATAAAATTAAATTAAAAAAATCTATTTATGTCAGGATTAGAAATTGTTGAAAAAGTTTCTCCCACATACAAATAGCAAGTCAAACTATGGATTCTTATAACCTCCTGGGTCCTGGGTAGGTTCCTGAGCAGGGGCGAAAATGAAATTTGGAATTTACCGATAAAAAAATAGCACAAGACGATGGAAGGAATGTCTTATTTTTTACGTCCTGGGGGCCTGGGGGGGTATACAACACGTGAAACATTGGGACTCAGCTTCGTATAATTTTCAAATACAAGTTACAAAATACCATGAGAAAACATACGATCAACGTACATAACACATAAAAATATCTTTTATCATTTATGGAAATCCGAAAACATTCTCGAACTTGCTTGCCAACCTGAAAGCAGAGATATAACTGACACGATTCGCAGAACACTTTCGTTCGCATTTCGCATCCAGGCATCCGGCATCAAGCTGAATTCTTCAGCGTCGCGTCGAAGCAGGGAAGATGTTTTGCATTCAATTTCCTTTCCGGTCCGGATGGCAAAGGGCATCTTGTTCTTCTTTTAGCCGATTGCTCCAGTTTATCTTCATCATTATCGTCTTCACATTTGCTAAAGTCGCCCTCGGCTGGTCGCCGAAGATCTTCAACTAAATATTCAGCTACCTGAAATCTGAAGTGGATCAGCTGATCGTAGGGTTTGTTCCCTTTAATTGAATCCTGCCTGTAGAGTAGCCAGGTTTTCTAAAGAACCAAATCAATGAAATGGTGAAGAACTCGAACTGGCCACTTTTTTTTCCTGCTACTGAATCTGTAATAACTCTTTCTCGCATCTGAATCTGTAATAATTTTTGCAAAAAGTATATAGCTCGTACAAAATAATAAGACTTATAACATTCCACATATTTCCACAAGCCTACATTCTAGGAAATTTGATCAACTCACATATAAGCTTACAACCAGATATACAAAATGATACATTAATGATTCGCCAAGGTAACGGAGGAAGTGATTCAATAATTCTACAAGCCCTTCCTATATTTATCAAAACTATGAATTTAGAGCATCAGTAAAATTTAACAAAATATATCAGATGATAATCTTCACCCTTTTGATCATGTCAAACTAAAAGAACAAGATCTAGCCCAGCACATAGCTTTAAGGAGAAATAATAACAAATTTCGTAGAGCCAAAAACACATCATTTTCAATATCTGGTTGACAGTTTCATGCCAAAAATATAAGGATCTCTGAATTGAACCTAGAAATAAGATAATAAAAAATTCTTCACAAACAGCCTAGAACGTAAATCTATATTGTTACGTGTGGTCTCAAAACTGAAACTCATAATATCCATCAGCTCCCACTCTTGGGGGAATAAACTCATAATGTCCATCAGCTCCCACTATTGGGCCTTTAATTGGGCCTTCCTGAAAAAGGAAAACTAACTTCAGCAAAACAATAAAAAGAGCGCAAAGTTTGTTATTTGAAATATTACTATCAGTCTTGAAAGTAGTCAGCAAAGTGCTTCTGAATGTGAACAGTGAAAAAAGCATCATATAGATAAAACTATCAAAAGATTACAGGATGAAATCATCGCAAGTACGAATATAGAACAAGGGATACCCCGCCCCCCCCCAGTAGAACAAAAACTTCACATAAAACGCAAAATCTCCCACTATTCGAAATTAATGACAACCAAAAAGCCTATCCTAAAACCACCACCCATTCCTTCCAATGGAAAACTTCTATGGGTGTCCGTGACGACTATCAATTAGGATCCAAATAGATAATTCTGCTTAAAAAATGCACTGCTCTTAAACCAACAAGGTCTAAAAAATCGCGGAATTAGTCTTGGTTACATCTAATGTAAAAAGTCTCACAAAACTAACAGATTCTAGAAATCAAAATTATTTGAATTAAATTCATTTAGTTGTTTTTAATCAGGGCATTCAAGGATCCAGAGTCGAGGACAGCTTGGATGGGACTATTGTCAGCTGTGATGTTACCGATGGTCCAAGCGGCATTTTCCACTACATTTACTTTTGAATGCTTCAAAAAACGGGCCAAAACTTGTAACGCTCCTTTGGATAAAACAACATTTTTTAAAAAATTGTAAATATCGATTTATTATTCTTGACTTTTCTTAGTAAAACAAATAAAATATGCAAGGTGAACAACTTCAGCAGAGGATTGATACACCCTTCTCTCCCCCCTCCAGTCCGAGCAAGATTGAATAATACAACAGGTATACATAAGTTTCAGGTATTTGTCTCGTGTGCAAACTGCAGATTCCTGCAAATCAGGGTTCTTTTCGTCTATACTTTTGGATTATTCCCAAGTGAGATATAACCTTTCTATGTATGGATAAGGGCGATTATTACAGATCCATTACTATGGTGCGAACTCGTTCATTATCCCAAGAATTTAGATACATATCATTCTCTTATCGCGATAGTTAGTGAACATATTCTCGTAAAAATATCATTGTTCATTTTTTTTATGTTTTCTATAATGTTTGATGACATCAGACTGCTTGTGTGGAACTCGGATCAACCATCCCTCCTGACGTGGGTGTGAATAGCATCATCTTTCAAATTTGCCGCGGTTAAGACCTCAAATTTTACTTTTCAAACTTGAGCAAGTCGTAAAGTTTGTTATTGTACTTCTTCCTCGGTCAAAAATTAAATATTAGATAAAGATGCCACATTCCTTAAACGACTTTAAAAAACATTAGCAACCTGTAGTATACTAATCCGCTAGGTCAACCCGTATAATTCATTTGTGAATAACGTTAAACAAACAAGCGGCATCAAAAGAACCCTAGTATCTGATAGGATAAAAGACAAATGTGTCTGCATCAAATGAGATTTACAATGGATTTTCAAACATAGGTTGAACTCCCTAAATCCATTGTAATGTTAATTTTCCTACGCTATGAAAAGAGATCTAGCTCTCTGACCCGGCATGTCAGCAAAATACATTTTTCCACAAGGAATCTTTGAAAATGGATCTAAAATTTTGCCGTTTTGTTTTTCCTGATTTAATTCCTAAGAAATGGAAAAAGAAAATCAAAAGTGAAACAGGGTAGCTTTTTTTTGAAAAAGGTCTGGAGGGTAAAAAATGGAAAATTAAAAAAAAAATTGACAGTACCATAAATTAAAAAAAAAAACTTAACTGGCCCATTTGAAAATTCTATTTTTTTATAATTTATTCCTCCACGATTGTTTTATGTTTTCACAATTTAGACTCTTGTAGGGCATGTATAAAAGCAACGAAGTCAAAATTAACTTCAAACTGTAGCTCTTTTTATTTAGTATATTCCAAGCTTTTCAGCTTTTCAATCAGAGTCGTGAATTTTATATCTATATATGAAACAAATTAATTTTTTTCTTCATTTCTATTGTTCTTCATAACCCCACTTTACACCCCCTGGATGGAAACATATCTGAGGCTAAGACGGGTTGGAAACATTTTTAATTTGAGTTTGACTGCTGAGAGAATCGCATAAGAAGGACTAGGAGAAAAAAGATCAACAAAGGATGGCTTAATCTAAAACATGTGCGGTAAGTACATAAATTATACGTAATTTATTGTTTGGATTAAGAATTTGGTTTTGTATTTGACAAGTAGCGGTTTTAGCTCGTAATCAAGGGGGAGGTACACCACAATGGCGTAAAAATATAGAATACATATACTGTCCCCTTCCTATCAAGGCCTAAAACCGACAATAGATTAGATCAAAACAACGAGGGCAACCATGGCGTAAATTAAAAAAAAAAACAAAAAACTATTTGATCCTATACGAAAATGAGGTAGGCTACTTGTCTATTAAATAGAACACACTCGAGAAGTGATGTTTGGTGACAATTAAATATGATGAAAATAGAATAGGCTAGTTTGTTACCAAAATTGTGAAGGTCATTTGTGAATTACTAAATGGGGAGCTTAGGCGTCGGCTGACCGTCTCAAAGACGAAGAAAAGTTTATTATTAATGTGATTCTTGGCCTAGTTCATTTTAATTCATTATTAAGGCGATTCTTGAGGACACTAGTTAGTTTTCTTTGACTAGGGATATAATATAGTGTCTCACCATGGATGTTCAAGAGTCATTTCAGATTGTTGTAAGGGCTACAACACAACTGAGCTTGATCAAGCAGGTTTCACTCATTTTAAAGTGAACCACAAAACATTTTTTTCAACCCAAAAACCGGCACCTCTACCCAAAAAGTGAAGAGAATGTGGGTTTCCGCAGAGAAGTGGAGGAACAAACGGCACCAAAGTAGATCCTGCCATCATTTACATTCATACTTAGTAGAGTACATGTGGCGGGCGGCAGTAAAGACAGAAGGTCGAGTTCATTTTAACGCGATTCTTGAAGCCTTTTTTTGCGTTCTGGGAGCATATGTCCAAGTTATAGTTTTCACTATTTTGCTAATAAAATATTCTATTTTCATCATATTTTTTTTTATTTGGTTAAATAGGTTTGTTTAGGTTATGCATATAAATGTACTATGCTTTACCCCCCCCCTCCCCCTAATGTTGAAATACATAGCCCAAATGGTGTACCACGGGTGTGCCACAGAAATATACAAATATAAAATACAAGCACTGCCCCCTCCCTTCCCTGACCTAATCACCAATATATTGGATTAAAACAATGAGGGTACCCATTAATTAAATAGAAATAAAAATCTTAGGGGAGAAAATAGGAGTACTCATTTTGCAATGAACAGCCTGTATTGGAAGGAACTAACCAAAACCTAATTCAAGGGTAAATTAGGTTTATATGGGTGGTATGCGACGTGTAATGTATGGGTAGCAAGGTATATAAATTACAAAACGAAAGAATCCTTCTCCTAAATATAATCATGCTTGAAACGATTGAAGAGGGCAAACAGTAACCGAGGAGAGTGAGAGAGGGATAATGGACCTGAAAAACAGAGCGACTCGGCCCAATAGTAATCGAAGCTCTAAAAAGCATAATTTTTATAACAATAGACACATAAAAAAGCTGAGTTGTTATGCTTATTCTAACATATAATACTCGTTAAGTTTAATATTATTTGTTTTTCAACTTTTTCCTCAATCTTTTTTAGTTTTTATCCTAAGGGTCAAGTGCCATTTTCATTGAGGACACAGCTACCAGGTGACAGGAGGACCGGCGGTTCAGTCTGCCTCAGGACAAGAGTAAACTATATTTACAATTCAACTGGCCTAGATAAACAAAATGAATACTTTCATTTCTTTTCAAGAGGAAAATGGTTATCTTCTAGTTATTTTTCTTGTTTTTGCCTCTGATAGGTTTTGTCTTGGAAGCGGTTGCAAGGGTGCTCTACTTTACTTCTGTGTTATATTAGAGACTTTTTTTATTTTTTAATCGGAATTCATATTCAGAGGGCCTGATCCTAGTCAGAAAAGTAACAAATGACGTATGGTGTTATCCCGGATATGAACAAATAAAATTTGACCAGAACGTAATTGACAACCCTGATTTGAAACGACAGGAGCCAACTAGATTTACTCAAGAACTCATTTAGTTTTTCAGCCCCCCTTTCCCTTTTTACGCATAAAGGATTCTTGATAATTACACTATTCTAAATACATATTGCACGCCAAAATGTTTATCTAGAGTGGTACTCCTTTAGATATGGTTTTCCGGAAAAACATACCTTAATTAATTTCTTTAAAAATATCTTGTTCTCTCACTACCTGCTTCGATTACGAACTTACTTTTCGTATTTCAGGTCCTTCCTTCCAAGGGAAACTTCTATTGCTAATGAATTTACAGATGATGCGAAGGATTCAGTATCAAATGCAGGACCAGCTCTCATTGAGAAAGAGGAAAAAAAATTCCCGAGGGTGTTGGTGACAGTTTATAGAATTAGCAGTAAGTTTATCGCAGATGATTTCTGGCTCTTCATTCTCGGTGCGAACAAAAAGCTCCTCCCACTTATTTTTGCAGTTATGGATCAGTGTGTTTGTGTCAATCAATGAGAAATGGTTAGAAAATGCATTATTCGAAATTGCGAAAGCAGAAAAAAACTTGGTGAGCCGGCCAAGTGGTTTGCAACTGTCCCATCCCACAGGTATGAATTAATTTATATACAAATTACCACAATCTTTTATTTATATACAGTGGACTCAACTGATCGGCCTATGTAGGATTTTATAAAAAAGGGGGCGGGGGGTTGATGAAATTTGTGAAAATAAGGAATTTTTTTCTTCTAATAAATGGTGGAATAGGTGTGATGGTTTCAGGGGCGGATCCAGGATTTTTAGGGGGGCGCAAAATAGGTTGATCCAATAAACTTACGTTAGGAGCAAGTTTAATTAAGGCAAACTTGCGTTAATTAGGTAAATTACAATACTTTAGAATACTTTAGGGGGGTAATCCTCCCCCCCCCTCTGGATCCACAACTGGATAGTTTATCATTTTACGTCGTGATATTTATTTTCTGAGATTGTATTTCCTATGATATTTGACTAGTCTAGTAACCTGTTTTGGCGGAGAGCATAGATAAGACTAATTTCGCTTTCAATCAATGTTTTTGTATGAAATGGGCAGATCTTCTCTGAACTTTAAACAATAAAAACCTCTGTTTGAAAATCTTTGCACTTTGTGAATTTAGATAGCGATAAGGGTTTCTGAATTGAGACCAATTTTAGGACTTGGGTTCTAATTATTGGTTGCTGTGGTAAAAGTTGCCACAATAGCCCTATCCAAGAAAATACCAAACGTCTGTTAAGAAGCGTTTTTCGTAAAATTCTTAGGGAATTTTCAGAAAATTTTAGTTCTACTGATCTTAAATTTAATATGGCCTTTACTTTTCTTTATAAAAAACTTTCTTTTTCGTAATATATATATATATATATATATATATATATATATATATATATATATATATATATATATATATATATATATATATATATATATATATATATATATATATATATATATATATATATATATATATGTATATATGTATATATATAAAAACTTTCTTTTTCGTAAATTAGTATATATATACGTATGTATATATATATATATATATATATATATATATATATATATATATATATATATATATATATATATATATATATATATATATATATATATATATATATATATATATATATATATATATATATATATATATATATATTTATATCGGCGCTTACGAACAGCTCCTCTCATTTGATCTGCCATCAGCGGTCCAATTACCCTGGAAAAGGTATTTTGGCAGAAACTTTCTCAAAATGCCTTTGAAACCAACTTGAGACTTCGAAACCTATTTTTAATTCCGAAAAACATCTAATAATAACATTGCGCTACTAATTACCGATTTTCATGTATGTATTGGAATAAATTAATTTAAAATTAGTTTCTTCAAAATTAGTGTTCCAACGTTGAAGCCAAGTTTCGCGTTCAAGAGAGATCTGACTTGTCTACCCGTGAAACGATTTAATGCCCCTTATGTTTATAGGTTCTCTGGAGCACTTGCACCTCGGTCCGGGTTTTTATAATGGGTGAGATAGGGAAAGATCATACTGTTAATTCTATAAACTGTGGTGTTGGTATAGAGACCATTCCCAATCTCAGCTTTATAGTAAACCTTCCATTTTTCGTCCAAGAGCTCGCAGAATTTTTACGGCACAAATTTCAATGTAGAGAAGAAAGCCCCAAAATCCGCATCGTTCGTGTATTTAATATCGGCTTAAAAATCACACTAGTGACAAAATGTGCTGCGTGTAAGTGGAAAAAAAAACTAATGAGAAATGAATGGTAAAATAAAAGTTCAAAATAGGGATAAAATCCTTTTTAATAGACAGTGTATAGAAAATTCACAAAAATATCAGATATTTCGGTCAAATATACAGTGACCGTTATCAGTAGTAAAACTGATGACCGTTTACAAACTTGATGACAGTCATGACCGTCATCGGTCGGCTGTCATGACCGTCATATATACAATATATATTAATGTAAATGAATAAATAAATCTTAAAACGAGTGAAACTTAAAGTGAATATGCAAATCAAGTTTGAATCGAATAAAAATAACTACAAACAAGAGTTTGGGTATCGTCTCACTGCAGAAGCCTAAAACCTACTTCGTCATTGGCGCTTTACTGAAAACAATTCTTTGAAATATTTTCACTTTTGTAACTTTAAGAAATTAAAAATTAATCAAGGTTTTAGGGAATAAATATCAGCATATGTATATCAAATTGACAATACACATTTTTTTTAGCATACTCATTCGAATTTTTTTCAGTAAAGTACAAATTATGTTCTCGCTTTTAGAAAGCATAGGGGTTTTGAACCCTACTCACATTAATTTATGCTCGTTTTGAGTTTCACTCTAATTCTTATTTTAATTTTGTTCGTTTTGGGTTTCATTTATTTATTAATACTGATTAGAGGTAATTGTATGCTTGGTAGATTATATGATAGTCCGGATGCCAGGTGTTAAAAATCTGAACCATACCACCACGGAACGGGCCTGCTACGAGAATTAGCCTACACTCCACCCCCTAAATTGACCATACGGATTCAAAAATATCAATGGCACTTGCTTGCGAGTGGTGGAACACTCCGAAACTTGACATTTTATTATATTTTGGTGTTTCATGCAAGAAAATGCATGTTCCACAAAGTTTGAGGTGCAGTTTCCGCTCAAATAGAAATGCCTAGAAGCCATAGAATGTTTTCATAACGAACTAACACGATTAGTTACAAGAAATGGCAGAGTTAAAAAAAATGTCAAAACTATATGAGTCTTGAACAGTCTTGGAAAGTATAAACAAAATCAAATTGAATATTAAATATATAATGATATTAATTGTTGAAAGATCCATCAGTTCAAGATTTTTTTCAATGTAATTTTTATTTTCATTTTCAATGCTGTAAGAACTGGAAAATAATAAATTTGGAATATACGAGTAATTCGTTTTCAGTGAAGCACCAATGACGCAGAAGGCTTTAGGTTTTTACAGTTAAAGAAGGGGGCAGTATCCAAATTTTGCTTGTAGTGAAACTATATTTATCTTGACCAATCTTGAAAAGAACTAATAAATTAAACTGAATATTTGATGCATAATGATATTAATTGCTAAAAGCTCATCAGTTCAAAATTTTGTCAAAAAATTCACCGCGTCTAATGGTTATGCTGGCCCTTGTCTTAGCAGCGCCCTGAAGAAAAAACAGCTGAGACTATTTTTGGGCAAAAAAAATTACAATCGCTCATTTATTCTTAAAGAATGTGGTAAACTAAAGAAAACGGGCTATAGTGTGTAAACTGATCTACCTGCTGAGCTAGAAAAACAAAGAAAGGAATTATTGGCTATCGGTTACAAGCTAAAAAATGCAAAGGGAGCACAAAAGGACAGCGAGACTCATCTGGTCGAGCGTAACGTAAAACTCTGGCTTGAGTCAAAAAAGTAAAAAAGCCCACGGTAGTGGGTTAAATGTGATGATGACTGTTGGATCCGCTAAAACTGTTATCAAAAATGACCCCAAGGACGCTGATTCCGACCAGTAGTTTTGTCACTTTTTGTCCGATATCTATTTTTTATGTATATGATATCACGAGAAGTCTTTGAATTATTTCTGAAGCCGCACAATAACTATCTTCTCAAGTTGTATGTCAGAGAAGGATGTAAAAGGAAAATTTTAATTTCTTCTTTTTTGTTTCATCTTTGTTCAATTTATTTTCTCTTGTTTCATGTTTTCAAAATTCAAGGTATCTAGTTTAGCTCCCTGCTCATTTATGTAACACTCCCTATTCAGAACCAGCTCTGGTAAAGTCACAAATCAACCCTATGTTATCGATTATATGTTTAACAGAGGAAAACTTTGAGAATTTAAAACAGGAACTAGAGCATTCAAACTGAAATGACTTAATGGAGATTCAAGATATAAACAAAGCATTTAATTGATTTCACTCGATCTTCTTGGACGTATACAGTAGATGTTGCGTGAGAAAGTCAAAAACTAATAAGTGACAAAAAGACCAGTCAAGTAGCTCCTGGATGACGGATGGTCTTTTGGCCTCTTTGAATAGGAAAAACCACCTTTTGGGAGACTATAGACGCTGTCCGAGCGTAACGCGGCAAGAGAAGTATGAGCAATGCAGGAACGTCCTTTGGACTTTGTTATGAAGAGCAAACCGTGGGTAAGTGCAACAAAAGCTGACGGAAAGCGGGAAGGATGGTCGAAAAGTCTGATGAATTATTAACTTGGTATTACGGCCAAACACTAAGGCTTCAACATTAACAGTGAAATTGGTTGTGAATGATGAAGAAATTACCAAACCCTCTTAGGTTGCCACATTGCTGAGTGCATTTTCCACAAATATCGGCCAAACCACTGCAAATAACATCGGGGCACCCGCTAAATCATACAAAAAATACCTGGACTCGAAGTGCATGAAATCAATAGCAGTGGGTCCTGTAAAACCAGGTGAGCTCGAATTACTCGTATAGATTATTAAGGGCTCTTCTGCTTCCGGTTTCGACCTACTTCAGACAAAACCACTGAAAGCAGTAGTGACAACCATTGCTGAAACTTTAATTTACCTCGTAAATCTTTTATTACACAAAAGCACTTTCCTGAAATGTTAAAAGCGGGAAGGATAATACCTGTTCACAAAGGTGGATGTCATACACACACAGCAAAATATAGACCAATCTCAATCTTATCAGTTTTCTCGAAAGTCTTTGAAACGCCAATAAGAAACTAGCTTTACAAATATTTAGAGGCAAAAGGCATTTTTAACAGCCGCAAATTTGGGTTTAGGGCTGGCTATTCAAATGAAGACACCCTTACTTCACTAAT
Source organism: Artemia sp. Qi Xiang Cuo (assembly GCF_049724085.1). Lineage (NCBI taxonomy): Eukaryota > Metazoa > Arthropoda > Branchiopoda > Anostraca > Artemiidae > Artemia > Artemia sp. Qi Xiang Cuo. The sequence goes on from NC_142794.1 coordinate 39,023,619, forward strand.
TTTATTCGTAAACAAGTCTTAGATTCAGGTGCTTTACCTGCAGCTGTGCTTCTATTGAGAAAGTGTTTGACAGCATTCAACCACAAAATATTACTAGAAAGCTGGATGATATTGGAGCTCTTGGCCAAGTCCTAGATTGGTTTAAGTCTTACCCAGAAAACCGTCGAGTTTACACAGGAATTGACCAAACAAATGATGTCAGCATTAGATGCGGGGTGTCACAGGGATCTATACTGGAACTGGTAGTGTTTCCTATTCACTTAAATGATCTTCAGCATGTACTGACTCCTGCAAATCGTAGCCTCTATTGCTATAAACTCTGTGACTCACAAACGAAACCGGGGTCATTAGTATAAGCCGAGGACGAACTAACGTTATTTGCGGAAGATTCACTTATGGCTGTCTCTGAATGGAACATCCAGTCTCTCAAAACAAAGCTATGAGCAATTCTTGAAGAAACGTACCTGTGGATGGATGCAAATCGTCTAGACAAATCGTGGATTTTTTCACGTATAGTTTCACTGGCTCAAGATACAATTGGCATTGAAACCTTTCGTTGACGCATCAAGAGACAATAAAAAGGAAACGTTTAATACCAAGAGGTTTTAATTGATGAAAACCTCTCATTCAGACACCACATAGCAAGCGTCAAGATGAAGCTTTCAAAGAACCTTGGAATGTTGAGAACACTCAGTCACGAGTTCCCTAAAAAATGACTGATCCTGATTTACAATGCACTTATCAAGCTTCACATTCAATATTGTTCTTGAGTTTTGCAATCCACTTTCAAAACACATTTACAAAGACTAAACTCACTTCACAACAAAGCACTTCAAATTTTAGGCCCAGCACGGAACAGACTATCAAACGAATTTTGTTTTCTAAATTAATTTTCCTTGGAATTCCAATTTTGTCCACAGATTCTTTAATGGGATAAAAAAAATATAAAAGTTTATTAGTTAGAAGTTTCAATCCACCAACCTCTGGGTTATGAGCCCATCTCGCTTCCCCTATGCCAAGCTGCTCCTATTTTATCCGGATTGCAGCGGTAGCTAGCAACATAGTAAGAGACAATTACGTCCAATGCTAAGAAATATAATAACCAATAACACCTAAAAATAGAATCAGATCAAAACAAAAAGTACACCTTTAGAACCCCCTTGTCCGAAATCTTTTTAAAGAAATCTTACCGTCCCTTGGCTTGAACAACAAGGGAAATATATTGGCTTGAAAATCAAGAAATGTGGGAGCTACTAAAGATATTTTGAATAATCGGCATCTTCTTTTGTTTTTTTCCGCTTTTTTCTCTCCTAAGCTAGTTGGGCACTATGAATACGCAGAAATCTGTATAATGGCTCTTTTAAAGTAAATTGTTACATCTTTTAACTTTTGTAGTTACAAATAAAATATTTTTCAAAATAGAATAAGTTTTGGCAAAAAACTGCTTTTTTGTGTACAGGCTTGATGAATGACGATATAATCGTGTAGGTTATAACCATATATGGCATAAAAAGTGAACGCAATATTAATACATGCTTATCTTTATGCCATACAATAATATAATAAATTACTTTTGCCCTTAGTAAATATCAAGTTTTCTAGTAAAGGTCCGTGTTGAAGCGAAAGCTAGTTCAAAACCTATGTGTTAGCATAAGGAAGCTACAAGGTCTAAAAATTTATAATAAAGCACGAACTCTTGCCTAAATTAAAATAACTATAAAATATTTTTAATTATATAGGGGTCAGTCTAGTAAATTATAAATAAGTATTATGTAAGTTTAATCGGTATCATAGCAGCAGAGATGACTGAAACCTTGCAAAGAACAACCATGGTAAATATGGGGCTTAGTTTGATTTTTCCTTTTCTGAAATTCGTGCCTTACTATTCCAAATAAGAAAAACCCATAGGCTTTTTCCTGTTTGTAATTTTTTATTTAATCTCAGAGATAAAACCAATGACGTCAGAAGTCTACTGGCGTCATTAGTTTATTTCTCATTTAGTAAGAAACGACGAATACACCCCATAGTAAAAAAACAAGAGCCCATAAATTCAGATACTAGAATGAATATTTGTAATACAAAATCAAAAATTCTATGATCATCCAGGTTGCAGCTGTAACTAAAAACCGGGTAAGAGACAATCACGTCCAAGGTTAAGAAATATAATAACCCAAAGCTTCTAGAACCAGGGTAGGCTCAAATCAAAAAGTACACTATTAAAACCACCGTTTCTGAAACCTCTGTATAGGAGACTTACCGTTCCTTGGCTAGAACAACAAGGGAAATATAATAGCTTGAAAATCAAGAAAAGTTGCAGTAACTTTAACATTCTGCATAAATGAAGTCTTATTTTGTTTTTTTCCGTTTTTTCCCTCCTCGGTTAGCTGGGCACTGGAAAGACATAGAAAGCTGTATAATGGCTCATTTTAAGGGAAATTGCTACATCTAGTGCCTTTTGTAACTAAAAATTTAATAGTTGCTAAAATAGTATCAATTTTGACAAAAATTACATTTTCGTGTACATCTTGATGAATAAAGTTATAATCGTATAACCATATACGATCTAATAATTGAATGCAATATTTATACACGCTTATCTATCGACAGAATGATAAAATAAGAAATATATAATAACAAAAATCATTATACAAAGGACCGATAATTCACTAAATATGAAGTTACATGAGGCTAAAGATATAGCCTAGACTAACATAGCAAAGTTTGTTAAAAAATATATTCTTTTTAAATGCTTTCTAGATATTCCTGACTAAAATTTGATTTTTTGATGTATGTACATTAAAAGACAATCATTAGAAGTCCAGTTAAGGAAGGAGAATAAAGCCCATAACAACTGATTACTACTAAAAGACTAAAATTTTGCAATGAAACCTTGCTTTCCAAGAAACTGGCATTATGAATTTAAAATTAACAGAAAAAGTTATCCAATGTGAGGCTTAAACTCACGACCTAAGGACTATGAGACTTACTCTCTATCAAATGACCCACCGAGGCTTTTATTTTATGACAGATTATTCATTTTGATTATATTAAAGAATGACCCATAGCCTATGGTTATAGGATTACAAAGTACTCCCCAACACAAAGTAAGATTGGTGCAACAAAGTAATCAGCAGCAGGTATAGCTAAACCAACAACTGCAGGCACAATTAAGTCAAAATCTGAAGGTATGACTAAGCCAATAGTAGCAGGTACAACTAAACAAACAGCATCGGATAAAACTAAACCAACAGCGGCAGAAACAACTAAGCCAACGGCTTCAGACACAAATAAATGAACAGCTGCAGGTAAAACTATATAAACAGCTAAAGGATGACGCAGGTTTATATATAAGGAACGGACTGTAACCCATAGTAACTGAAACAATAAAAGGAATCATTATATAAATGATTGTTTAATTATATTCGTTAAGAAATCCTCATAAGTAAAAAGTTCCCTTATTGGGAATCAAACTTGAGTCAGCTGGGTGAGAACCAGATATCCCTACTACTTTCCGTGTTGCAGCAATTGCTAGAAATCTAGTAAGAGACGATAACGTCTAATGCTAAGAAAACTAATGAGTTGGATCTAGAGTTAGATCAAAACTAGAGTTAGATCAAAACAAAAAGTACACCATTAGAACCGCCTTGTCTTAAACTGCCGTCCCTCAAGAATTCTCTCAGGCTCGTAATTTTCAATTGATAAGTTTGAACTTAATGAAACTTACGTATTTAAAATCAGCATGAAAATCCGATTCTTATGATGTATCTATTGATATTAAAAAATTTTGTGTTATAGAGTTTCGGATGCTACTGAGACGTGTCACTCTTACTATCATCAGCTGGTATCTTTGTGTTTGATAGTTCAACATGTTTTTCAACTGTGTTTTTCAAAAGGAATTCCTTTAGAGCCTAAAAAAAAAATCCGATTGGTGAATTGAAACAAGAAAAATTCCTGAAAATTTAAAATAAAATAATTTTATTTGATGGATCGCTAACATTATTAAGTAAACTGCAAAAATATTTATGGCGTCCGAGCAATGATTTTAATTTTTTAGGTAAAACTAGAAAAATACCTGAGGGCTTTGAAATTAGTTTGGGTTTTTGATAGGCTCCTACTACTTGACGTTGGTTATGATTTATTACTACTCTGTTCATGGTAACAAACTGTAAAGTAAGAGTGACTCGTGTCAATAGTAACCAAAGCTCTAAGCTCTAAAACACAGAATTTTAATATCAATAAATACATAAAAAGATTTGGAATTTTATACTGATTTTGAATATGTAAAATTCATCAAGTTCATAGTTAAGGACGAACTCTAAATCATATCAGGGTTGCAGTTGTTACGGCTCTTGTTCAAGCTGTAAAGGAATTCCTTTTGAAAAACAAATCAGTTGAAAAACATGTTGAACTATCAAACGTGAAGATACCAGCTGATGATAGTGAGAGTGACTTGTCTCAATAGTATCTGAAACTCTAAAACACTAAATTTTTTAATATCAATAGATACATCATAAGAATCGGATTTTTTGCTGATTTTAAATACGTAAGTTTCATTAAGTTCAAACTTGCAGACTCTAATTACTGACTCTAGTTTTAGGAGTAATGGATCATTACTTTCTTAGCATTAGACATTATCGTCATTTACTTGGTTTTAAGCTATTGCTGCAACCCGAAAAGTAGTTAGGATATCTGGTTCTCACCCAGCTGACTCAAGTTTGATTCCCAATAAGGAAACTTTTTACTTATGAGGATTTCTTAACGAATATAATTAAATAATCATTTATATATTGATTCCTTTTATTATTTTAGTTACTCTGGGCTACAGTCCGTTCCTTATATATAAACCTGCGTAATCCTTTAGCTGTTTGTAGTTTTACCTGCAGCTGTTCATTTATTTGTATCTGAGGCTGTTGGCTTAGTTGTTTCTGCCGCTGTTCGCTTAGTTTTATCCGATGCTGTTCGTTTAGTTATACCTGCTGCTATTGGCCTAGTCGTACCTTCATATTTTGACTTAGTTGTGCCTGCAGTTGTTGGTTTAGTTGTACCTACAGCTCCTTACTTTGTCGCACCAATCATACTTTGTGTTGGCAGTACTTTGTAATCCTATAACCATAGGCTATAGGTCATTCTTTAATATAATCAAAATGAATTATTTCACTAACTAAAAGCCTCGGTGGCTCATTTGAAAGAGAGTAAGTCTCATAGTACTTAGGTCGTGAGTTCAAGCCTCACGTGGGATAAATTTCTTAGTTAATTTTAAATGGATAATGCCAGTTTCTTGGAAAGCAAGATTTTATTGCAAAATTTTAGTCTTTTAGTAGTAATCAGTTATTTTGGGCTTTATTCTCCTTCCTTAACTGGACTTCTAATGATCGTCTTTTAAAGTACGTAAATCAAAAAATCAAATTTTAGTCAGAAATATCTAGAAAGTATTTACAAAAATGAATAAATTTTTGAACAAACTTTGCTATGTTAGTCTAGGCTATATCATTAGCCTCATGTAATTTTTCACGATTTCTCAATATATGAGAGGAAAAGACTAATCCTGTGTAATCAATGCATAGTGTTTAAGTCTTCTTAAGCAAGATGTTATTATAGTCCACGAAAATCACAAACAGGAGAAAACCTATGATTTTTCTTATTTGGAATAGTAAGACACGAACTTCAGAGAACCACACAGTATAAAAATTGCACTCACCTATTACATCATACATGGTTATACGAAAAATATATTTGCAACATAGTGTAAACAGTAACCTTTTCAATGTGACCTCTACCATATAAATAATTTTGACTGATTAGTTACTATTTGCCGTAGTTTTTTGTTTACGAGGTTTCAGATATTTCTGATAAAACTTATTTAGTCTTTATTTATCGAACTGTCTTTTATAATAACTTTATATTTGTTCCTTATTATAAGGAGAAAAAAAGGGGAAAATATGCCGTCGATGAAGAATGTCACAGTTGAAGCGACGTTTCGTGTTTTTCAAGCCAATAGGTTTTTATCCCTTATTCATGCAAAGGAGCTATAAGGGTTTTGGACAAGGTGATTTAATAGTTTACTTTGTGTTTCGATCTGACTATTTTTGGGTGTTTTGGGCTACTGTAAGTATGTGATATTATCGTCGTTTACTAGGTTGCTACATACCGTTGCAACTCGATTATAATTACCTGTGCTGATCTATTATATTAACATTTGAGCTGTCTTTACAATCATGATACATATGAAACTTACATTATACACATATTTAGTGAATTATCGATTCTTTGTATAATCATTCTTGTAATTATATATTTCTTATATTATCATCCTGTCTATAGATAAGCGTGTATAAATATTGCATTCAATTATTACATCATATATGGTTGTACGATTATAACTTTGTTCATCAGGCTTGTACAGGAAAATGTGATTTTTGTCAAAATTTATTCCATTTTAGCAACTATTAAATTTTTAATTAGAAAAGGCACTAGATGTAGCAATTTCCCTTAAAATGAGCCATTATACAGCTTTCTATGTCTTTCCAGTGCCCAGCTAACCAAGGAGGAAAAAAACGAAAAAAAAAAATAAGACTTCATTTATACAGAATACTAAAGTTACTGCGACTTTTCTTGATTTTCAAGCTAATATAATTCCCCTGTTGTTCTAGACAAGGAACGGTAAGTCTCCTATACAGAAGATTAGACAAATCTGTTTTAATAGTGTACTTTTTGATTTGATCTGACCCTGGTTCTAGGAGTTGTGGGTTATTATATTTCTTAGCCTTGGATGTTATAATCTTTTACCCGGTTTCTAGTTACATCCTGTATGATCTTAGAATTCTTGATTTTTGTATTAAAAAAAATTATTCTAGTATCTGAATTTATGGGCTCTTGTTTTGCTACTATGGGACGTACTCGTCGTTTCTTACTAAATGAGAAATAAACTAATGACGCCAGTAGACTACTGACGTTATTAGGTTTATCTCTGACAGTAAATAAAAAATTACAAACAGGAAAAAGCCTATGGGTGTTTCTTATTTGGAATAGTAAGAGACGAATTTCATAGATTGAGGGATCAAACTAAGCACTATATTTGCCATGGTTTGTTCTTTGCTAGGTTTCGGTAATCTCTGCTGCTATGATACCGATTAAACTTACATAATACTCATTTATAATTAACTAGACCGACCCCTATATAATTAACAAATTTTATAGTTATTTTAAGTTACTATGGGCAAGAGTTCGTGCTATATTATAAATTTTTAGACCTTGTAGCTTCCTTATGCTAACATATATGTTCTAAACTAGCTATTGCTTCAACACGGATCTTTACTAGAAAACTTAATATTTACTAAGGGCAAAAGTAATTTATTATATTATTATATGACATAAAGATAAGCATGTATAAATATTGCGTTAACTTATTATGCCATATATGGTTATAACCTACACGATTATATCGTCATTCATCAAGCCTGTACACGAAAAAGCAGTTTTTTTTGTCAAAATTTATTCTATTTTTAAAAACTATTTTATTTTTAACTAAAAAGAGGCACAAGAAGTAGCAATTTCCTTTAAAAGAGCCATTATACAGGTTTCTACGTATTTATAGTGCCCAGCTAGCTGAGGAGAGAAAAAAGCGGAAACAAACAAAAAAAAACATGCTGATTATTCAAAATATCTCTAGTAGCTCCCACTTTTGTCGATTTTAAAGCAAATTTATTTCCCTTTGTAAAAATGTGGGAAAGCCATCATAACCTGAATAAATTGTAAAGATAGCAAAGTATGACTTTTGCAGTAACGAAGTTTTAAATTTCTTTGCGTAAGGATTTTGAACAATTGTACCCTTGACTCAACAAGGACCATAAACTGCAAATACAAATAGCGGACTGCCGTTTCAAACTCGAGGGGTCAACGACAAGTATATTACGCGATTTGAATCACATGACCAAAAAACAGGGTTTTTTAATAGTGAAAGCGGAAACCAATCTTTAAACAAAGAACTATCATTAGGATGACATCAAACTGGTCTCTGACCAATGACAAGAAAGAAAAAAAAAATAGATAGAGCTTAAAATAGAGATTGAGGAACGAAAACAGGGTAGTCTTTTTTTGAAAATCGAACAAAGAGTAAGTATTTACTTTGTAATAACGATAAGCTACCACTGTCTGTCTGAAATTCTCCTTGGGGATAAAAGTTTCAAGATAAAGGTTAAAATAAGAAGATATACCTCAAAAAGGGCTTGTGTCACTTGTAGATAAATTTAATACGTATACAAAAGAAATTTATGATTTTGGGACTTATAGTTTCATTCGTATTTTCACCTAAACAAGGCTTGAACCATCTGGACAAAACAACATTTTTTTAAGGTTAGAATAAGCCAAAGTAAATTTCTTTCCAGAAATTTAAGCTTTGAATAACTGAGAGTTTAAAGAAGGAAGGAAACCTCAACCCAGAAAAGAAAGCTAGGAGCCATTTGGGCTCTCCCTTTTAGAGCCTAGAGTCCCTTGAGGCTTAGCTTGACTTTATAAAGACCTTATATCCAAAATTGGAATTATCGGACAATAACATAAATTAACACCCTCCCCCCCCCCTTTGTGCAACCCTCAGACGTTTATAAGAAGAGGAACACCGTTCCCTTTTTATCACTCTTTCATTTCGTTAACCCGTACTGCTTGTTTATACAAAAGTAACCTTAATATTTATACAGGAAAGGTCAGGGGAAAAAGGGGAACAATATTACCAGCTAAAGAATTTCTAAACCTTTATGTGGAAACTTTTATTTTCTGCTTGAAGAATAGAAAGGATTACTGTTTCTATTTTCTTTACTAGCTTTTTTATTGGTATAGAACCTTTTGTCATTTCTTTGTTTATCTGTAATTTTTGGAAATTTATTTCATTAATTTCCTTTGATATATACTCGATAATTCTCTTGGAGGTTCTTCCCAAAATTTCTAAGCTTTTGTTTCTTTCCATTCTTAATTCTCTGTCGAGGTCACTTACTAACGATATAGATCTGTCCGACATGTGTAGTAACCTTTCATTTTTTTCCGTTAAATAATCTACTTGATGAAGAATGTTTTCTACATTTTCTTCCGTGGCTAGTCCTGTGACCCATCCTATTGTTTTTCCCAAAAGTGGTAAAAGACTTCGTTTATTTCGATTTGTATTATCTGTCATTAATGATTCTAATATTTTTAGAATTCCATTCCCTTCACTTAATTCTAAATGTAATAGTTTGCACTTATCTATTACATATTCCGTTAGGTCATGTATTTTTCTTAGTTTTGTGAAATTCTTTTTTCCCTTTTCTAAGTCTTTATTGACAATTTGTTCCATAATTTTAATATTTTCGATATTTGAAATAATCAAATTCAGATCGTCTAAATCAGATCTAAGGCTTTCCGTATTTACATACCATATTACCTGATGTATTCCGTTTATTGGGAAGATCTGACCAATGTCCTTGAAGGCTATTTGGCTATGTATTTCTGTTTCCTTAAGCAATAACCCTCTTGTAAACAGGGTCAACCAAACAAACAGATTTTCAATCATTTTGCTGCAATGGTTTATGTCCTTTAGTTACCTTTTAATATGGCAGGTTACAAGTGTATTTTATTTAAAACTTTGGAAGGTTCGATAATCTTACACACCCATGACACTATTAGCAGTGAGAAAGTTGAGTGCCTTTTGTTATGGTATTCCCGTACTTGTGAACTTTGTCCTCCTTACTCGCGGTGTTTCGATATGATTATAAAGCCCTTCCCAGACTATTTCCCCGTTAATTTGAGGCTTATACTTGTTCATAATAAACGCGTGCATTTTCATAATGACTTTAATTCTAATATAACTAGACATTCTGTTCTTAGTGTTGCTGATCTTGATTTAGGAGATCCTTGTTTATATCCAGCCTTCCCCCCTCTTATTTTACAGTAATTTCTTTATGTTATGTCTAGTTTGAAGTTTATCGTCGTTTTAAAAAGTTACAACAAGATTATTTTACATACACACCATAGTGTTACCTTGGATTTAAACGACAATTTAAGAATTTGGAACATTTTATCATGTGGACATAGCCCTACTAATCATCGGTGTATGGTTTTGGTCCTCGGTGGGATTTCATTAGTTACCCTTGAACACTTTCATACCCACCTGCCGAGAAAAGAAACTAAACTATACTCTGTTCAGGTCGCAGATTTTGAGGGGCTTTGTATTTCTCCAGAGGATACTGGCTTGGAGCAGCCTTTTCAAGGTTTAAATTTATAATAAGGTAAGTTTGTTATTTATTAAGGTTTTCCTATTTTTCCGCCGAGAAAATCCTTTAAACTAGGATATTTATAATTTAGTGGTTTTGATTTAGCCTTTCTTTCATGGATAAATCTTCCTTGTTCGTAATTATCAAATGTTTGCACCGAAGTATTTCCTTCCGAATTGTCATTTATTTCCTCACTGGTTATTTCGTCCATGGGTTGTAATTGAGGCTCTGGTAATCTCAATTCTTTGTTTGTTCCTGTGTTACTAGGATCATTCTCCTGACTTGAAGTCATAATGTAAGGCTGGTTTACACTTTCCAAATTATTTTCATTTATTTGGTTTAATAAACTTCCCTTTAAATTACATTGCCAAATATTATGGGGGATCTCTTCCTCTATCTGTGTTTTATTCGTTTGCTCCCCTTCAATTTCGTCTGGTATAGGATTTAAGGGCTTGTCATGTACCTTTGACCTTTGTTTTGCTATTTCGGGGTTCATAGCTAAAACCCTTTTGTGGTCATTTATCTTTTTAAGTTGTCTTATATTTACCAAACTGCGTTTACAAGTTTTTAACTCCTGTAGCAAAAAGACGTTTTTATTTAATTCCGATAACACTAGATAAGGTCCCCTAAATGAATAATTTGTTGCTGAACTTTCTTGGATGACATACACTAAATTATTAGGGAAAATTTCGATTTCCAATATTTTTGTTGTTGTATTGTGCCGCTTGACCTTTTCGGGCCCTTTTTAATTCGTTCATACATATTTGTCGGCTGAAAAATACTTCTTGAACAAGATTAGATACCCATTCATCTTCTGAATAGAAACCCTCCTTTGGATTAGAAACAATGTTATCAAATACTGATTTCGCTTCGAAACTATGTAGTAGAAAAAAGGGTGTATATTTTCTGCTAGCATCTATACTAGTATTTAATGCTAATTGTATGAATGGTTAGAATTCACTCCAACTTTCTTAATGCTCCTCCACATGTTAACGCGTCAATACTATTTCTACAGATTTTACCCCATTTTATGCTATCTTATGAGATTGCGGTTTCCCTGGCAATAAATGTATAATTTTGAACTCTGACTCCTCGATCAGTTCCAAAAAGTTTTTACTTGTAAATTATGTTGCATTATCTGACAGTAGAAAATCCATATTTACAAAATGGGATATGATTTCCTTTATTATAAATTCGATCATTGATTTTGACCTGAGGTCTTTGGCTGGCGCTATCACCGTGTACTTAGTAAAATGCTCTACTGCAATAATTATATATTGGTCACCATTAGCGCAAAGCTGTAATTTTCCCGTGGTATCCATTGACCAGACATGGAATGGGTGGTCAGGGAAAATACTTTCTCTCAATTTAGGATATATGTTGCTAACTTTATTCCTCCTCAAACATATATCACTATTCTTTACCGCTTCCTCCACCTGGCAGTAAATATTTTCAAAAATACAACTTTGTTTTAACTTATTCAAAGTTTTTACAGTCCCCATGTGTGCTCCTAGGAAAAGGCTCGTATGCATAAGATTAATGATTCCACTAATTAGTTTCTTTGGTAGGATAATTTTAAATTGATGCATCTCTTTCCTTTTTTCTGAATCGTCTATTGCGTACAATATTCCTTCCACTGGAATTAGTTGAAATTCTCTTAACCGTTTCGCAACAAGAGGATTCCCTTCCCCAAAATTTAAAGTTACTGGTCTGTTCTTAATTTGAGCTCTGTCCGAAACGTCAAATTTTAGAAATTATTCCTGCGGCTTACCCCTCTTGGTGCCTAGGTCTGCGGGTATCCCAGACCCAGCCCAATTATCCATGCTAGTGACCCTTTCTATAGTCCTAGTCCTTGCAAGCTTCACCGCCCGAGCTTGTCGTATCCATAACGGCTCGTCCCTCTCCAAGTCTGAATCCCTGGACGTTTGGGATTCAGCCCGATTATCCTTAGTGCCAGTAACTTCTACAGTAGCTCTGGTCTTGGCAAGTTCCGCCGTCAGAACTTGTCCTTTACAGGGTTTAATTTCAATCCCCTCTAAAATTGACCTGCTGTCAGTAACACACGCATGCGTACTGCCCTTTACTTTTACCTCTTTCAGTTTGCCGTGGATAGCCCCAGAGGTTAGGCATCTATCCCTGTATCCAGGCTTGTTCCCTCTTATAGAAGGAAACTCCTTTTCAGTATTACTACTGAATTCATCCCCTTTCGATGGTATGATAGCTCCGGGAATGTTTGAGCTACCTGTATTTGACTCACATCCCTCACAGGGCCTGGTCAAACCAGTCTGGCTCGACTGTTCATTTCTACCCTCCTTAGCCTTTTCATTATTTTTATTTGTATCCTGAGGAGAATTTAAGCCTAAGAGTGTATTTTCTAGCCTTAATATTTCATCAATTGCTACCTTAATTTCAGGGTCCTCTAATTGAAATCCTCTCATCTCTTCCTTACCAATCCCAAAAAAATCAATCGGTTCCTCGTCACCTAATAGGGCTAAATATTCTACTTCTAACTCATCAAGATTAATTGATCTATTTACCTTAACAAATTGTGAGCTAGGGCGACTCAAATAGTCTACAGGGTTTCTACTGGTGCTAATGTGGTGATATGTATACAAATCGTTGTCTAATAAAACCGCGATTCTATATAATTTTGAGTGAAGATCCTTTGATCTTTTAAGATATGTTAGTGCTGCACAGTCTACAAATATGTGAGTTCTCGCGGCCCATAAATATCCTTTTTGGAAGGGCTTTAGACTTTGTACTAAGGCAAAAAGTTCCCTGTTGTGGTTATCAAACCTTGAGGCTGCACCACTAAGAACCTTCAAATAGGTTGCCACTATTCGAAATTTATCTGTTGTTTCGCATTGTTGCATTAAAATTGAAGCAATACTTTTTTCCGAGGCATCTGTGACAAGGTAAAATTCTTTGTCTTTATCAGGAAATTCTAAAAAAACACTACTTGGATTTAATAATTCTGTTTTTAATTTTTCAAAGGCTGCGCTTTGTTCTGGACCAAAAATAAAAGGAACGTTTTTTCTAGTTAGTCGAATTAAAGGTTCGGCTAATTTTGCGTAATTATGATAGAATCCCCTGTAATAACCTGTCAAGCCCAGAAATAATCTAATTCCTGTGACGTCACTTGGTGGTTCTAATTTCTTTATAGCTTCTAGTTTTTGTGCTTGTGGTTTAACTTCTTTTGTGGAGACCCGAAACCCAAACAAGTCACATTCTTCCGAAAAAAATTGAGATTTATCAATATTAAGCCTTAGATTAAATTTTATAGCCTGTTTTAAAGTTAGTTCAATATGTTTCAAATGTTCTTCAAAGTTCCCTGACTTATGTATTGTCAAGTCATCTACATAACTTGATAAAAATGAAGAAAATTCTGGTCCATAAACCTGATTTAAAAATTCAACAAAAGCGCGGGGTGAGAACACTGATCCTTGTGGCACGCGTGTAAATACATAAGAAATCCCTTTATTTGAGAAACTAAAATATTTTTGGCTTTCTTCAGCTAAGTTACAGTGACTAAATCCATTTCTAATATCAATAGTTGAAATGAATTTGGTTTTATTAGATAGATCAGAGATGACCTCTGAAATTCTTTGAATACCCCACTGTGAGTCCTTTATCACCTTATGTATTGATCTTAAATTGATGAGGAATTGACTATTACATTCATGCCAAAAGTTTTTTCGAGGAATTTTCCCATTCTTTCCTGGTCTCCCTTTGCTAAATATTGGAGCTGTTTATTCTGAAGGTCTTATCTTAATTATTTAAACTCTTGCCATTCCATTCGTGTGTTTTTGTAAGCATTCTGTCATTAAAAATGGTAAAGAGAATTGCTTGACACACTTGATAGGTATATCCGGGTCTATTTTTACCTTATATCCTGGAAGGTTATTTTGCCCTACATCATAAGGTCCAGTTGGAAAGGCTCGTTTCAATTTTAATAAGACTGTCTCTACTATTTGTTTTCTTTCAGAACTTAACGGACCTTTTTAATTCTCTTTAAAAATTCGTTGTCTTCCCATCCTATTTTATCCTCCTCTATAGAGAGGGATTCCTCTTCATTTTCTATTACTCCTGCTGCTAAGAGAGTCGCATCCGTTAAATATTCATTGTTTATCACCTCATATGAACCAACGGTTTTACCTCGTGGTATGTTTAGAGGTTCATCGCTCGTATTAAAAAAAACTATTTTTATTGCATTGTTATAAGTTTCACATAGCAACGGAGATAAATGTAGTTGTGTCTGAATATTCGGGGTAAACATTATAGTGTCGCCGTGAGCTACAAAGGGTGCTGAGTGATTTGACAATTTGGCCTTAAGGATTTTGAAACAATGGCCTGAATACAGACCTGCTTTGCTACATATGTTAACCCCCTTCCTGAAATTTCTTCCGTGAAAAACGCAAGGGAATTTATTTCCTCCGTACTTGTATTTCCTAAAGAAATTTTATTATATTTTAAATTTAACGTACAATCCAGTTTGTTTAACATGTCATATCCTATAATTACGTCGAATTTCAAGTCTGGAACGACTAAAAATTTCCAAAATAATCTTTCATTCCGTTTTGCCTCATCTGTAATGCAGAATGCTACATTTATCTCTCGTACTAGTTGTAAAGTCTTTCCAATTGAAGATTTAACGTTTCGGGAGAATGGTTTGAGGCTTCTACGAGCCTCTACTGGAAATTTTGAAATGTTTCCTCCCTTAAAAAGCTTGTTTGGCACCCGCTATCTACAAATTATTTTACAAAATTTTGGTCTGCTATGTTAGCAGTCCACATAAATGGGAAAGAACTTGGTTCAGTTTTATTTTCCTGTAACGCACTAAAACAAATATTTTCATTTTGATTAGAAGGAGGGTTTGTGATTTTGTTTTCAGGCTTGGGACTTACTTCCTCTAAGTCCTGCCTGATTAGTTTTTTTTCAATAGGATTTGGTGCCATACATTTGTCTGCACTATGCCCGAATTCTTGGAACCTTATACACGCTAAACTTTGCCAACAATCTTTCCGATAATGTCTGGGTTTTCCACAATTCGTACACTTTGGGACTTTGCAATCCACTTTCATGTGTCCCAGTCTCCCACAATTAAAGTATTTTCCCTTATAATTGCCCTTGTTTTTATATTCTACCCTGTAGTTAACTCCAGGTCCTTTAGCTGAATTTCTGTCTCTTGAATCTACTACTGCTGCTCCCAGGGACATATCTGGGGGCTCCCTATATATTAAATCTATTGCTTCGAATCTTTTTTCAAGTGTTAATAATTCATCTTGGTCGTCCGATGCCTTAGATTGTTCTAATACTCTCCTTCCAATGGAAGAGAGCATGCCACCCTTAAAAATACTCATCGTAATGTCGTTTGCTCTTGTACCAGGAGAATTTTTTGCATAATCTATCACCTTTCCCCTGATCCGGGAGTAAAATTGGTGTACTAACTCAGATGGCCTTTGTTTTTCAGAGAGCAGCTCTTGTAGTTTTTGTGCAGCTGGTTTTTCATGTAAAAAGGCTTCTTTTAGAAGTTTTTCTAAATGGTCTAAATCTCTTGTTTTGGGAATATCTAAACTTGTTGCGAATCTTTGTATCTCTCCTCTTGTATAACAGATAGCTTGATTTATCATAGCACTATCATCCTTCCCTAAACTTCTTTGTATTTGTTTAAGTGTGATAATCCATGAATGGATTCAATTGGGTATGTTAGTAACGAGATGGGGGGCACTTGCTCCACAAATAGGTTTTGAAGCCTCTTTGTGACTGGAGCGTCTCCATATTGCTCCTGTAGGGCGTTTATTTTAGCTTTTGCGTCCTCCTCTACTCTTATTCTCTCCTCTTGCGCTTGTCGTAGTGCAATTTCTAATTCTTTAATTGTATTTTAATTGGAACTCATGGTGGATCTATTCCTTTCATTTCTTAGCGTTGGAAACTTTTTGATTCCTTATAGTGCTTTTAAGTCGCTAAAATGGGTCTACTTATAAATTGTATGAGAATTTCTCAGTACCTTGGTTTAAATTTACCCTCAAGTTTAGTATTACAATTACACACTCTTGAGGATGATTAACCTATGACCCTATTTAGGTAAATTACAGACGCGGATACTAAAACTTGTAGCAAAATGAAAGAGAAGAAGAAAGAAAGAATCTTAGGAAGATAAAAGATAAAAGTCTGTCTGAGCTTCCCCCTTAGGTTAAAATTTCCTTTAATGAACACTTTTTCAAACTTTTCTGTCTTGGATAGGTTTGGAAAACTGAACACATACCTTCTTGTGAGGAACCGAGGACTAAATTTTTCCAAATTTTATGAATTTAGTTGATCCTCCCCCACTTAAACGAAAGTTGTACCGAACTTGAGTACCGCTGGTACCAGTTGTAAGGTTGCCCCTACTTAACAGGGCTAATAAATTTGGTAGCTTGATATAGACTTAGGCGTTGGATAAGAATCGGTACTCAGAATTCAGTAACAACTGATTTTATTTTAAAATAAGATAAATGAAAAATATTCTAATTCTATCTGTTGGCTATTTCCAAACCTTTTCTAAGGTCAAAAGATCTCCTTGTTCAAACCCACCGATGTACACCGAAAAAACAAAGATTAACATAATCAGAAGCTAACGAATGTTTCAACTTAAAGGGGTTGCACTTGAACAGACAGTCAAGGCTTGAGTTCTGGGTTATAAAATCCTTCAGTTCAAGTTATTTTTGAGCTAAGCTAAGAATAACCGTACTTGCTTTTAATTCCAATTTTTATTAACCTAAACCAAGAGATTCTTTTATTATTTCTTGATAGGATTGTGTATTCTTTTGACCTTTATTAAGCTTTAATTTTAGCAGGGAAACTTAATTGAAAATATCTGGACATAAAGGTTTAGAAATTCTTTAGCTGGTAATATTGTTCCCACTTTTTCCCTGACCTTTCCTATATAAATATTAAGGTTACTTTTGTATAAACAAGCAGTACGGGTTAACGAAATGAAAGAGTGATAAAAAGGGAACGGTGTTCCTCTTCATATAAACGTCTGAGGGTTGCACAACGGGGGGGGGGGTGTTAATTTATGTTATTGTCCGATAATTCCAATTTCGGATATAAGGTCTTTATGAAGTCAAGCTAATCCTCAAGGGACTCTAGGCTGAAAAAGGGAGAGCCCAAATGGCTCCTAGCTTTCTTTTCTTGGTTGAGGTTTCCTTGCTTCTTTAAACTCTCAGTTATTCAAAGCTTAAACTTCTGGAAAGAAATTTACTTTGGCTTATTCTAACCTTAAAAAAATGCTGTTTTGTCCAGATGGTTCAAGCCTTGTTTAGGTGAAAATACGAATGAAACTATAAGTCCCAAAATCATCAATTTCTCTTATATACGTATTAAAATTATCTCCAAGTGACGGAAAGCCTTTTTGAGATTTATCTTCTTATTTTAACCTTTATCTTCAAGCCTTTATCCCCAAGGAGAATTTCAGACCGTAAGTGGTAGCTTATCGTTATTACAAAGTAAACAGTTACTCTTCGTTCGATTTCCAAAAAAAGACTACCTCGTTTTCCTTCCTCAATCTCTATTTTAAGCTCTATCTATTTTGTTTTTCTTTCCTGTCATTGGTCAGAGACCAGTTTGATGTCATCCTAATGATAGTTCTTTGTTTAAAGATTGGTTTCTGCTTTCACTATTAAAAAACCCTGTTTTTTGGTCATGTGATTCAAATCGCGTAATATACTTGTCGTTGACCCCTCGAGTTTGAAACGGCAGTCCGCTATTTGTATTTGCATTTTATGGTCCTTGTTGAGTCAAGGGTACAATTGTTCAAAATCCTTACACAAAGAAATTTAATACTTCGTTACTGTAAAAGTCATACTTTGCTATCTTTACAATTTATTCAGGTTATGATGGCTTTCCTACATTTTTACACCTTGTTGTTCAAGCCAAGGGACGGGAAGATTTCTATATAAAGATTTTGGACAAGGCGGTTTTAAAGGTATACTTTTTCTTTTGATCTGATTCTATTTTTAGGAGTTATTGGTTATTATATTTCTTAGCATTATACGTGATTGTTTCTTACTATGTTGCTAGCTACCGCTGCAATCTGGATAAAATAGGAGCAGCTTGGCACAGGGGAAGCGAAATGAGCTCATAACCCAGAGGTTGGTGGATTGAAACTTCTAGCTGATAAACTTTTATATTTTCTTTATCCCAATAAAGAATCTGTGGACAAATTGGGAATACCCAGGAAAAATAATTGAGAATACAAAATTAGTTTCATAGTCTGTTCGGTGCTGGGCCTAAAATTTGAAGTGCTTTGTTGTGAAGTGAGTTTAGTCTTTGTAAATGTGTTTTAAAGGTGGATTGCAAAACTCTAGAACAATATTGAATGTGAACCTTGATAGGTGCATTGTAAATCAGGATCAGTCATTTTTTAGGGAACTCGTGACTGAGTGTTCTCAAGATTCCAAGGTTCTTTGAAAGCTTCATCTTGACATTTGTGATGTGGTGTCTGAATGAGAAGTTTTCATTGATTGAAACCCCTTGGTATTAAACGTTTCCCTTTTATTGTCTCTTGATGCGTCAGCGAAAGGTTTCGATGCCAATTGTATCATGAGCCAGTGAAACTATACGTGAAATAATCCACGATTTGTCAACGTTGATGACTAGACGATTTGCATTCATCCACCGGTATGTTTCTTCAAGAATTGCTCGTAACTGTTTTTTAGAGACTGGATGTTCCCTTCAGAGACGGCCATAAATGAATCATCCTCAAATGCTGTTAGTTCGTCCTCGGCTTTTACTAACGGCCCCGGTGTCGTTTGTGTGTCACAGAGTTTGTAGTAATAGGGGCTACGATTTGCAGGAGTCAGTACATGCTGAAGATCATTTAAAAAAAAAATAGGAAACACTACCAGTCTAGTATAGATCCCTGTTACAACCCACATCCAATGATGACATCATTTGTTTGGTCATTTACTGTGTAAATTCGACGGTTTTCCGGGTAACATTTAAACCAATTTAAGACTTTGCCACAAACTCAAACAAGATCCAGCTTTCTAGTAATATCTTGTGGTTGCATGCTGTCAGACACTTTCTCAATATCTAGAAGCACAGCTGCAGGTAAAGCACCTGAATCTAAGATTCTGTTTACGAATAAAATTAGTGAAGTAAGGCAGTCTTGGGTTGAATGGCCAGCCCTAAACCCAAATTGGCGGCTGGTAAAAAAGCCATTTGCCTCTAAACATTGGTAAAGCTGGTTTCTTATTGGCGTTTCAAAGACTTTCAGCAAAACTGATAAGATTGGGATTTGTCTATAGTTTGCTGTGTCTGTATGACATCCACCTTTATGAACAGGTATTGTATTATTCATGCCGTTTTTAACATTTCAGAAAAGTCCCTTTATCTAATGAAAGATTTACGAGGTAAGTTGAAGTTTCAGCAATGGTCATCACTACTGCTTTCAGTGCCTTGGTCTGAAGTAGTTCGAAACCGGAAGCAGAAGAGCCCTTAAGAATCTTTACGAGTAATTCGAGCTCACCTGATTTTACAGGACCCACTGCCATTGATTTCATGCACTTCGGGTCAAGGTATTTTTTGTATAATTTAGCTGGTGTCCCGATGGGATTTGCAGTGGTTTGGCCGATATTTTCGGAAAGTGTGCTCAGCAATGTGGCAACATAAGTGGGCTTGGTAATTTCTTCATTATTCACAACCAATTTCACTGGTAATGTTGAAGCCTTAGCGTTTGGCCGTAGTACCAAGTTAATAATTCACCAGACTTTTCGACCATCCTTCCCGCTTTCCGTCAGCCTTTGGTGCAGTTACCCACGGTTTGCTCTTCATAACACCGTCCCAAGGACGTTTCTGCATTGCTCATACTTCTCCTGCCGCGTTAAGATCGGTCGGCGTCTATAGTCTCCCAAAAGGTGGTTTTTCTTATTCACAGAGGCCAGAAGACCATCCGTCATCTAGGAGCTAATTGCCTGGTCTTTTTGTCGTTTATTAGTTTTTGACTTTCTCACGCAACATCTACTGTATACATCCAAGAAGATCGAGTGAAATGACTCAAATGCTTCGTTTACATCTTGAATCTCCATTAAGTCATTCCAGTTTGATTACTCTAGTTCCTTTTTTGAATTCTCAAAGTTTTTCTCTGTTAAACAAATAATCGATAACATGGGGTTGATTTGTAACTTTATCAGAGCTGGTTCTGAATGGGGAGCGTTACATAATTGGGGAAGTGGTATGATGTGTCCTTGACAAGGACTGCCGCTGATCTGGGAGTAGGGAGCTGAAAATGTTGTCGATAAGTGAGTGTCTACTCTCAGTAAACCCTGTCGGAATTGTAACAGCAGGGTATAAGCTTGAACCTGCCATATTATTTAGCAAATCTGCTGCTTTGACCTTTGGCAAAATAATCTCCCATGGAAATAAGTTCATTTTTTGGCACTCTGCTCGCTCCTGGACTTGAGCCACATATTCCATAAACTGAGACATTAACCCCGACGGAGAACGACAGTTTACCCACAATGACTTTTTGTTTGGAGACAGCCATACTTCTATTGGTCAAGCCGAAAATCAGAAATTCTCCCAATTATTAGATTAGCAGTACTGTATTTACTTCTAGGAAAATTATCATCGACAGACAAATGAAAATAATTTTCTTGACCAATTTCTTGATAAAAATAAACTTAAGATTTAAATAAAATTCTTTTAAAATTTTTAATCTATCTATATCAGAATTTCTATTACCTCTCAGGGACAAAGCTGACGGAAGAGTCATCACTTACCAACTGCAACCGGCAGTCCGTCGTGAAAATTCTAGAAGAGTGAGGAACCCAAAAAAATGAACATACCCGATTTAACTTGCTTATGGAACGCTGAAAGGAAACAAAAACAAACTAGATACCTTGAATTTTGAAAACATGAAACAAGAGAAAAGAAAATGAAACAAAAAAGAAGAAATCAAGATTTTCAGTTTACATCCTTCTCTGACATACAACTTGAGAAGATAATTATTGTGCGGCTTCAACAATAATTCAAAGACTTCTCGCGGTATCACATGTATAAAAAATAGATATCGGACAAAAAGTGACAAAACTACTGGTCGAAATCAGCCTCCTCTGGGTCATTTTTGACCAACAATTTTAATGGATCCAAACAGTCATCATCATATTTAACCTACTGCTGTGGACTTTTTACTTTTTTGTCTCAAGCCAGAGTTTTACGTTACGTTCGCCCACACGAGTCTCGCTGACCTTTTGTACTCCCTTTGTATTTTTTACCTTGTAACCAAGAGCCAACAATTCATTTCTTTGTTTTCTAGCTCAGCAGGTAAGTCAGTTTACACGCTGTAGCCCATTTTCTTTAGTTTACCACATTCTTTAAGAATAAATGAGTGATCGTAATTTATATTTGCACAAAAATAGTCTCAGCTGCTTTTTCAGTGCGTTGCTAAGACAAGGACCAGCATAACCATTAGACGTGATGAATTTTTTGACTCTTTACATGACACTGATGCCTATTTGGTCAGGATCCGCAGTCCCAAGTTTTATTACGTAAAAATTTGTATTGTTCCATGAAAAATTTTGGATCCATTTGGCTCTTCGATCCTGTTAACTAAAGTGTTCTTTCTCCGTGTCTGTAACCCTACTTGAAGTGCAAAAGGATCCACCTTAATCAATTCCAATTTTAAAAATAAAACGAAACAATAATAAAAAAAAGAGAAAAACGAGGATTATACAAGCCAGTGAAACATATGAACTAAAATGCAAATATTTCGGTCAAGACCTCCGCTTGACCGTCAAGCGGAGGTCAACATATGAACTAAAATGCAAATATTTCCGTCAAGACCTCCTTGACCGTTTTTTTTATTATTGTTTCGTTTTATCATGATTAGCCAGTGTGGTCTTAGAAATTATTTAATTCCAATTTTAACGGCTTATTTTGTCTTCAATCCCTTATTTCTTGTAGTAGCATCGAAATCGTAGCCGTAAATTCATCCATTCACCACTCAAAGTGCTCTTTTGCTAGTGATATAGCCCTCTAATTTTTTTCAACAATATTGCCACACAATTCCAAAAACAATTAAAACGTCATGAAAGGAGACTTTATAATCATGAAAGGAGACCGTAATTTATAATATCCAGATATTACTTATTATACGGTTGCAACCTACGATTATGATGTCATTCCTCAAGCTTGCACATGAAAATACAGTTTTTTTAATTGATTCCATTTTGAAAACTATTTTCTTTTTAATTAAAAAATGCACTAGATAAAACAATTTACTTTAAAACGAACCATCAAACATCTCTCTCTGATTTTCCTGTGTTGAACTAGCCGAGGAGAAAAAAAGAAGGGAAAATGATGATGTCAATAAAGACGGTTCAGTTGAAGCCAGTTTTCTTGTTTTTCAAGCTGACATGTTTTCTTTGTTGTTGAAGCCAAAAGAGTGTAAGTTTCTTATGTAGGAGTTTCGGACAAGGTGGTCCTAATAGCGTGCTTTGTGTTTCGATCTGAAATCATTTTTAGGAGTTTTGGGTGATTTTATTTCTTAGTATTGGACGTGATCGTCTCTTACTAGGTTTGATAGCTACCGTTCCAACCCGGAATCAATCCTTAATATAATTACTATGGAGGACAGTTCGTTCGTAAATATAATTTAAGTGTCGTCACTCATCACATATATTGTTATTAGCACACAATCGGTGTTTGATATTACGTTATGTCAATCAATATATCATATACGGTTATTACTAGACAATCGGTAGAATATTCGTTCTTTATTATAAAATTACTGTACAGTTTTCAAATGGTTCGTTACCACAAACCGTTAGACAATACTAATGGCTAGAGTTTAGTCTTCAAGTTATCATATACTGTTAAGATTCTTTCTTATATGACCATCACTATAACATCGCTGTAGGTGAAAATGCTCCAATTTAAGAAAATTGGAGTTTTGTACCCTTTTCAGATAAAACTTCAAACTTCTAATCAAACAGATAGATTCGTAGATACTTTTTCTACGTACTGAAGCCCTTTTCAAACCAAAAGAATTTAAATTAAGCCTTCTGGAATAAAAAAAAGTGTTTTTTTTGTAAAAATAATGTTGAATCATTGGTACCTTTATCCTATATGCAATCATAAAAACCAATAAATCTCCTTGGGAAATATAAATGAACAGAATATGATCATTTGCTTAGATTCAAAGAGTGCAATTCAAGTAGTAGCAAATCCAACAAGAAATGATAAAAACAAAGAAGCGAAGTTTTTAACTATTTCTACATCCTTTATAGGGGTAATAATAAGAAGAAAATTGTATTACAGCGTATTCCTGTGCACACTGGAGTAAAAGGTAATGAGTTAGCGAACAGAAACACCAAAGATGCCTTGACGACTGGAACACCAGCATATGATTGAGGTACAATCATGATGTTTGGCAAGGTGACAAAAATAATTCTACTGCAAAACTTTGGATCATTATGAGATACTTTGAAAAACATTTTTGCCTCTAGTAAAATCAACTGGAAACAAAAAAGAAATATCTACAAAAATTTAACAAGGCAAGAAGTAAAATCAATATCCAGACTCCAATCTAATCACGCCACAGTAGGATACTGTAAAGCAAGGTTTTAGGGTAAAGAGGAAGAATGTCCATATTGCAATGATCCTGAAAGTATAGAGTATTTGATGCCGAAGTGCCCAAAAATTCAAAGCAAGCAATGTGAAGTCATTGACATTTTTTTAGCAGGAAAATATTGCAACCTAATTTATACCATACACTAAGCAGATTTGACAATGAGGAGGAAAATGAAGGAATCATAGGAAAAATAATCGTGTTTCTCAAGAAGATAAAAGAAATTGTGAAATATGAAATTAGGAAATTAATGTGTGAAATTAATTGTTTATTGTTGTGAATAATCACTTGCGAAGAACAATGAGGCAGTGAATCAAGTAATCCCAATGCAGTTCCTGATGTATAGCAGCAGAAATAGAACCATATCACTAGAAGATTGAAAAAACATCTTTTGAAAATTATAAAATACTTATATCGTTCCTGAAGGTATTTCACTTTGCTTTACCCCCAACCCCCTGTGCAAATATATAGTACAAATTACATATTTTACGTGTATATTTGTGGTTCTTGATTTCACTGATATGTTTTTTTGTCCTTAGATTTATTGAAACAAAAAGTGGCATATGACAAAGTGCATGAAACCTACATAATTTGAGATAAAAAAAAATAGATAAAAAAGGGTTTTATAAAAAAAAAACACATTAAGAACAAAACATCCTTTGTTTCAGAAAACATCTTTTGAAAATTATAAAATACTTATATAATTTCTAAAGGTATTTCACTTTGCTTTACCCCCAACCCCCTGTGCAAATATATAGTACAAATTACATATTTTACGTGTATTTTTGTGGTTCTTGATTTTACTGATATTAGTTTTTTTGCCCTTAGATTTATTGAAACAAAAAGTGCCATATGACAAAGTGCATGAAACCTACATAATTTGAGAGAAAAAAAAATAGAGAGAAAAGGGTTTTATAAAAAAAACACATTAACAACAAAACCCGAAGTTTATTAAACTTGCATGGGCAGACATCACCCTTTACAAAACTCTACATGCACAATTACTACAAGCCATCCTTAGCCTCCCCCCCCCCCGAAAAAAAGGGAAAAAATAAATAATGATAAATAAATAAATTAAAATAAACGAAATAAATGAATTTCTACAAATTTCACGACCTAAATGGATACCGAAGACACAAGATTAAAAATCATTCTCTTTTCTACCTCCTCATCACCCTCCTAAGAAGAAGTGTCACAATCACTGGAGAGAAAATTCGATCAGCAGGGATTAAAACTCATGTGTAGACAAACACTGTCCTTTTAGTTTACTGTGAAATTCATTTAGCTCGTCAATTGTTGAAATTGCCTGAGGTAATGGTTCCCACACTCGAGGGCCAACATGTCTTATGGCAAAAACAGATCGCTTTGTAATAGCCTGAGGTCGCCGAACTAGTGTTGATGCTCAGGTCGAGCAATTGAGAAAATTAACACCACATTTGAGCTGTATATGTTCACATAAGGTGGGCGGCGATAAAGTAATGTTGAATGCTTTTATGAATAATATAAGTATATTCTTCAGGATATTTTTTCAGTTTTATTTTCAGAATTTTATTGGCTAGTGTTTTCTTTTGTGCAGGCTTAACTGAACGTAAATACTAGTCCTTTTTAAGTGTTTTAAGAAAATTTAGAGTACCTTTCAGCATTTTATAGTGTTTCTTAGAGGGGAGCAGCAAAGCTATATTAATGCCCTTCTAAAGAAACATTTCCATATAAGTTATAATTCATTTTTTGAGCAGTTTTGCTGCAAATTTTTAAAGTGGCAAATTTAAATATACATTTGTGTCTTGTGTGTCAAGGAATTACTCTTCTTAAATTTCGCCACCAGAGATATCAAACAAGGCGAATGGGAATGCCATGTGTCAAAATTATTCATCACAAAATCTGGAGAATTTTCAGATTATTTATTTTGTCATGGAGCTTTGTTTACTAGTTACTAAATTCTTTATCGATTAAAAACTTTTTACTCAATTAAAAACTAAAATAAAATTTAAAAGTTCCAAGTTAAATTAAGTTATTTTATTTTTAAGTGTTATGATGAAAATTGTGCATTAAAAGGAATAGTATCAAGGAGCATCAATACTTTTTCCAATTTTTCTTTTTGGCATTAGCTCAACTGCCTCTTTCCAGTATTTTATGCATGGTTTGACCCCTCTCCCAGTCCCCATGGCTTCAAGTTATGCAAGTTGCTTCTTGTTAATATATAAGGTTCTTATGGAAGGAGAGGGGGTTATATAAACATTAAACTTCATTCCCTCAGCTGTATGTGTGACATTGCAAATGCACCTTTTTGGATAAACAGGATGGCCATCGTATCTTTGGATTTAGTTTAACATGTCCTTCAATTTCGTCGCACGTTTTACCTTTATACCCTAAGTGGTTTTGAATACACCTACAATCAAAATTTCATCTCTTTTGAAATAACAACTTTCTGCATATAAAAATTGGCAAATTGCATAAAGTGTAATCCTTAACCTAGGGTTTTTGGGGGCATTACATCCCTGGTGGCGCAGTTACTCGACCTTTTGATTGTTTCGAACAAAATCACTTCTTAAAAATTTTGATCAATAATGGACATCAATGGGTATCTAAAATGGACAAGGGGGGCCGGCTACCTTTCAATAGCACATGAACATCTCCTGAAATTTTCAACTTAATACCTTTAGTCATTCCTTAGATATTGATAATACATCCTTCTGACAATAGGCATGTACATAGTGTGTTTTATTGTTTTCAGGATACCTCACCAAAGCTGGGGGGGGGGGTATGTCATCCCATTGACCTAGTAATTCGAGCTTTTAAATATTTTTAATAAAATATCTTCGAAATTTTGATCAAATGTTTTTGGAGGCATTACAATTAAAGACATTGGAGGGGATGTGTGGCCCTTTAATCGCTTTTCCACATCCCCCATTATACCCTGAAAGTTTTTACTCAGTACCCTCAGACTGTTAGAAAGGGCACTAGCCATTTCAATTTCCAATCAGATGAGCCCTTTTTGAAGTTTCTATGACAAAGCGTTCTATGAAAACCTTCTAGCCCCCAGGGGATAACTCACAACCCTTGCCCTGAGAGCTGTGGGGGGGGGGGGGTTGTCATCGTCAAAGGCCCAATTTCCAGAACTTAAAACTACGTTGAATAAAATGGCTATTCCAAATTTTGATTGGATGTGTTTGGGGAAATGGTGGGCGTGGAAGGGTTGTTAGTCACCTCCTTCCAATCACTTTTGACTATTAAAAAGGACACTAGCCCTTTGAATTTCCAATCGAATGAACCTTTTTTGAAGTTTCTATGAAAATACCTTCTATAAAAACCTTATGTCCCCAGGGCATGATTAACAACCCTTGCCCTGAAGTCTGTGGTAGAGTGTCCTCCTCAAAAACATAATTTCTATTTGGAAATCAACTACGCTGAACAAAATGGCTATTCAAAATTTTGATTGGATGTGTTTTGAGAAGTAGTAGGCTCGGAAGGGGTGTTAGTTGCCTTCCAATCACTTTCGACTATTAAAAAGGCCCCAAGCCACTCCAACTTCTTCTTTCTACGAAAACTTCTTCGATACAAAGTGCCCTACTCTAAAGGAAAAAAATAATAAATAATGCACTGTGCCAACATCGTTCTTATGTGCGCCCAAGGTATAACTTAAAATCTTTGCCCTGAGGGTTGTAAGGGAGTGTCCTCCCCAGAAACATATTTTCTATCTGGAAATTAACTATGCTGAACAAAATGTCTATCTCAAAATTTGGATTGGATGTGTTTGGGGGAATGATGGGCGTGGGGGGGGGGGGGCTTGTTGCCGTCGAATTCCTTTTGACTATTAAAAAAGGCGCTAGTCACTCCAATTTCCAATCGAATGAGCCCTTTTCGAAGTTTTACGACAACTCCTTCAATATGAAGTGCCATGATACAGAAAAAAATGCATTGTGTCAACATTGTTCTTTACTTAGGCAGGGTGATTGCTCTGCCTTTGATATCTAGAATCAACTAACCCATAACCCTGGGCCTTTGGGGTGGTGCATTCCTTTTAAATAGTTTTTTTTAGGTGCTACCTCAGCTAAATACTTATTGAAGTTTTGGAATTGCTATTTTGTTCAAACTAGTCAAAGGGTCTGGCTCCCTTTTAAAGAGTCAAAAGTTATTGGAGGGGAAATATACGCATTTTTTGGGAGGGGGGAGTGGCATTATCAAAAGGGGACGTTGTTAATGGACAGAATTGTTTGTGGGAAGATTTTAGAAAGGGATTAGGGTGAAAGGGATTTCCTGGCATGATTTCAAAAACAGTCTGAGAATAAATAAAAAAAAGAACATTTTTTCAACTGAAAGGAAGGAGTAACATTAAAATTTAGAATACATAGGAATTGTTTTGTATCTGAGGAGCCCTATCTCTTCCTCAATAATTGTTGATAATACCAAAGTTTGAATTTTTGTTGCAATTCTTTAAGAAAGTCTGCTCAAAAACAAGGTTTGTTGAATTTGAAGAACAAGTATTTTAAGGCTATAGAGTAAGGAACAAGGGTTAAGGAAGGCGCAGTCCCCCCATACATACAGAATAATTTCTGTTTGCTGTAAGTTTTAATGCGGCTTCTTGCTTCCTTCACAAAAAGACTTGTTTTTTTTCATGTTATTTATTAATTGAGCAATGATTTAAATATTGCATTAAGTATGCAATATCACAAAATGTACAAGAAGAAGTGCAGATCAGGCACAAAGAATGTCAGCTCATATGTTGGTTTTCTATTATTGTAATTTTGCCATGTTTACCTTAAGTCAAATTATCCAACAAATAATCCTCTAGGTATGGGTTAGTCAAGATGTTGAGCCAACGACTAATCTTTGCCCACAGCTCCCTTGAAGGCCTCTACACTAAGGGGCTGGGACTGCTCCTTCGCTTAGGGAGCTCTAGAGTCCCACGACTCTATTTGGGAGGAATATTATTCATGAATTCTTGCTAATGTCATTAATAAGTTCAGAAAAAGTCTGAAATCTTAAATTCTCCAAAAACCCTGTAGGAAATTGGACCAAAGTCCGAAAAGTGTGAATACTGTCAAAAAGACTGTCGGTAGTCTTGATTATTAAGTGACCAAGAAAATACCACCTTCTGGTTAATTGAGTGAAATAGATATGACAAATAAATATTTAAAAGAACCCAGAAGACAAACAATAGTAATAGGAAACAAGAATTTGTAATGAAGATAAGTTTTGTTGATGTGAGGCCCTTCAAATTTTTTTCCCAAAAACATAGGCGATTTTAGAAACAATAAATTACAAAGACGGAGAACTTAGAGGGGGCAGGATGGTATACCTAGTTCGCATACCCTTTAAGACGCAAATAATTTCTAAGACCCAAATATTTTCTATAGGCTATTTTCATTTCTTTAATACGCCACTAGTGGTGAACCCCTTCTCCTTATTGAAAACTTTAATTTTGGTCGATCTTCTCCCAGCATGTCATCTCCAATTGCTGATTAAGGTAATTAACATTGCAGTTCAGCTCCTAAAATGCTATGAATCTATTCCCTGTGTTAGAATTCCAAACTGAAATGGAATTTAGTAAATACATGCAAAAGTAAAGTGTTGACACATTTTTATTCAAAAAAAAAAAAAAAAAAAAAAAAATCAGAAGCTATGGAATTGTCAGAAATTCAAAGAGAAAGTAATTTATGTCATAAGGAACAACAGTTTGTCAGTTTTGATTCAACCAAAATTTTGTATTCTTCTTTCTTATTGAATTGTTGCCGATTATTGGCTAGAAAAACCGTTCTTTAAAATCGGTCTGTAATAGTGGATATCTTGTCAATAGCAAAGTATCTTCCTTGCTGGATGAGAGGTTTTTTATAATAAAAAATGGTCAAGCTATAAAATGCAATTTTTCCAAAATTTCTAAGAGACAAATATCTCTGACTCCCATAATAAAGACACTGTCAATTAAATATTAGAATTGAACAAGTTTGAACTTTAAAAGTTTGAGTTTGTGATCAGAGACTGATATATTTTTTGCTATTGCCAATATGGAACTCAATGCTTTTATTGCATTATATTTTTGTTGTTGCTTATTCCAAATCCAAAGATCCTGAATGCAGCTGTAGTCTTGGCCAAATGGGACAATGTAGTTGGTCCTAGAACGCTGAAAGTATGGGGACCAAAAATCAAGTGATGAATTTTCTTGTACAACTCGCTAAAAAAATTTCATGGGCAGGAGAAGCTGGGAATGATGATGGAGATGAATTAGACGAAGCTTGGGAAGCAAAAAATATTGAATTTGACAGAGAAGAATCTCCTGAAATAGTGAAATAGAACACCTCAAGGAAAGGTAAGGGATTAATTTGAAACTTTCAACAATATTAACCTAAATACATTCTACGACCATTGAAATAAATCAATTTCGTTGCAAAACACAGTAAAAAGTCATGTTAGGCAGTACTTTATGAGCTATTCAGGGAGAATCATGTAAATATATTATGAATCGTGTTTTTCTTCTTATCTTGTGTAACCTTGCTTCAAAACATAAGGAAAAGTCATATTAACCACTATTTTACGAGCTATATTCGCGGAGAAGTCCCCTTTCTCTGAGTCAAAACAAACACAAAATACTGACTACAAAATCTAAATGTTACTATAAAATGTAAAAAAGTTCTTAGAAAATTAAAACTAGTTCGTGGGGCACTGGGATATCTTGAGAACTTTTAAGGGCTCGTTTGAAACAAAATTACTGTATCTATATGCTTTTTTAAATAAACTAAATACCATGTTTAGAATAAAATTGTTCGACAAAAAAACTGCATCTTTGCATACAAGATGAAGAATGACATCATAACCAGAGCTTACAACCATATATGACGTAAAGGTAAAATCTACATTATGACGCTAGCTGTACTGGCATCAATGTTTGATGACGTTATACTATCAATAAAAGAAAGAACTGCAAAAGCGTCAGCATCATTTGATTATTAACAGAGTTAAAGCAAACATGTTAGAGTTAAAGCAAGGACTTCAGAATTTGAACTTTAATCATTCACTTGTACTTAAAATGGACATCAACCCAGGGAGTGTGACTGCACTTGCTGAGTGTCTTCTGCAAACCATATCACCAGATGCTGTAAATAGAAAACAAGCTGAAAGATATATAGCCTCCATTGAAAAGGAAAAAAATTATTCATTGATACTTCTGACATTGGTTTCAAGTTCCAACCTTGATATTACAATTAGGACAGCTGGAGCAATCAATTTCAAAAACTTTATCAAAAGAAATTGGGCTACTGAGGAAGGAAGAGAAAACAATATACATGAAGAAGTAAGAGAGAAAATCAAAGAGCTGATAGTGGATCTTGTGGTCAGGTCACCAGAAAAGATCCAACGACAACTCTCCGATGCCATTGCTGAAATAGGCAAATCTGACTTTCCTGAGAAATGGCCTAATTTGATTAAGGACATGACTGAAAAGTTTGCAACAGGTGATTTTAATATAATTAACGGTGTTCTGAGATCTGCCAACACTTTATTTGCCCACTACCGATTTGAAATTAAATCAGACAAGCTCTGGATGGAAATCAAATATGTGATGGCCAATTTTGCTCATCCCTTTACAGAACTCTTTTTTGCAACTAAGGACTTGACAGCGGTACACAAAGAAAACAAAGAAGCTTTAAAAGTTATTTTTGGATCCCTGAAGCTCTGCTGTGAAATCTTTGAAGCGTTGACTTCCCAAGAGATTCCTGAATATTTTGAGAACAATATGGAAAGGTGGATGAGGGCATTATTGGAACTTCTTACAGAGAATGCTCCTCTTTTTAATACAGATAATGAGGAAGAACCAGGAATTTTGGAAGAAATGAAGACTGTCATTTGCTCCATAGCCCAAATTTTTGCTTCAAAACACGATGAAGATCTTCAGCCATATTTATGTGAATTTGTTACATCTGTTTGGAATCTCTTAACTACGACAGAAAAAGCTCCAAAATTTGACTTGTTGATTAGTAATGCAATAAATTTTCTCTCCTGTGTTGCCAGTAAAGACCAAAATAGAAATTTATTTGAAGCGCCAAATGTCTTAGATGGTATATGCAAGAGTGTAATTTTACCAAATATGGAGTTTAGACAAACTGATAGAGAATTGTTTGAGGATAATCCAGAAGAATATATTAGGCGGGATCTTGAAGGTAGCGATGTGGATACGAGAAGGCGAGCTGCCTGCGACTTAGTCAGGGCCCTGTCCAAGTTCTTTGAGACCAAAATGACACAGGTTTTCGGAACTAACATACAAACCATGCTAGCAAGCTATGTTGCAGACCCTGAAAATAACTGGCGAAACAAAGATGCTGCCATTTACTTGGTCATTGCATTGGCATCAAAGGGGGCAACGCAGAAATATGGTACGACTCAGACAAACCCCCTGATCAACTTGTCAGATTTTTTTCATCAAAACATAGTGCCTGATTTGAAAAGCACAAATGTGAATGAACTTCCTGTTCTTAAAGCAGATGCGATCAAATATGTGATGACTTTTAGAAGCCAACTCGGGCATGGGGAGCTTTTGGCCTCCATTCCCTGTCTCATCAACCTTTTAACTGCTTCCAGTCAAGTTATTCATTCTTATGCAGCCATTGCTCTGCATAAAATATTGAGTATGGAAACAGCAGATACGAAGAAACCGGTGATTCAAAAGGAAGAGCTTTTACCTTTTGCAGAGTCTCTTTTAAGTAATCTTCTACTTGCCTTCTCATTTCCTGGGTCGGAAGAAAATGAGCATCTTATGCACGCCCTGATGAGAAGTTTCCTAGTGCTCCGCGAGCAAGCTGTTCTGTATTTAACACCAGTTGTAACTCAACTGATTGAGAGGTTGAAATTGGCTGCAAAGAGTCCAAGCAAACCCGTTTACAACCATTATATATTTGAGTCTCTGAGTGTGGCTATAAGCATTGTCTGTAAAGTAACTCCTGCTACGGTTGCCGCTTTTGAGGATCTCCTTTTTCCTTTATTTCAAGATATTCTTACGCAAGACATCCAAGATTTTGTTCCATATGTATTCCAAGTGTTGGCACTGCTACTGGAGCTGCGTAGTGCTATGTATGAAGCTGATAGCCCCGATAGGACTATTCCAGATGCGTATATGGCTTTGTATCCCCTTCTTTTATCTCCAGTTCTCTGGAAAAGCTCGGCCAACATTATTGGTCTTAAAAGGCTTATTCAAGCCTACTTAAAGCTGAATTGTAGAGAAATATGTACTCAAATCGTTAAACTAGATGCTCTCTTGTGTGTGTTCCAAACACTTATTTCTTGTCCAAAGTACGACCAAGAAGGTTTAAACCTCTTGAGCATTATTATAACTGAAATTCCTATGGAGTATATTGATGCTTACTTGAAGCAGATATTCTTTGTAATATTCCAGCATTTGTCATCTAAGAAGACAGACCAGTATGTTAAGGGACTAATTGTTTTCTTCAGCTATTTTACCATTCATCGTTCTCCTCAAAACTTAATGGAAATCATCAATGAATTGCAGCCAAATATGTTTGATATGGTGGTAGAACGAGTTTTCATCGCTGAATTACAGAAAGTGTCCCAGAAGAGGGAAAGGAAAATTAGCGCAGTTGGTATTTCCCTCATTTTGTGTAACACTGATTTGGTTGTATCTTCACCAGAGCTCTGGGCTAAATTACTAGAAAGCTTGTTAGCGTTTTTTGAATTACCTGTCCAAGAAACAGAAAGTAAATTCCCACTGTCCTTTGATGCTGAAGAAAGCCTTTATTCTGGTGGCTTTGTAAAACTTCAACATGCTGTAAAATTTGAAGAGGATCCCCTGCCTCAAGTACCTAACGCTGTTGCCAACTTTATAATGCTTTTAAGAAAAGCCTGTGAAGTCAAACCTGGCTTCTATCCTAATGTTCTTTCAAAAATGAAACGAAAGGCACAATCTGTGTTGCAAAAATATTTGACTGTTTTTAATGTAAGTCTTTTGTGATTCGCATTACCATTTTTAATTAAAATGTATAATTGAAAAAAAAAACAAAAAACCAAACATGTCAGAATATGAAGCTAAGACCAAGCAGGGTTACTCTTTTAAGATAATAGTCAAGGCTGAATGCATGTCCAACCCAATACGTGATGAACGAGGTTCAAACATTTCTAAGATTGAACCGTCAAGAAAAAGGCATTTTGAAGAAATACGTGACCCAGATATCAATGTTGTGAATCCAAAAAGAAGAAAAACCTGTAACTTGAGCTTTGAAAATTTGATCCCGTCAGAACTAGTTAAGGATAAATATATTTCCGCCCGATTATGTGATGAATCGGGTGCAAAAATTTTAAAACTTGAACCGTCAAGAAAAATCCCTTTTTAAAAAACAAGCGACCCAGATAACAATGTTGGGAATCCAAAAAGAAGGAAAACTTGTAACCTGAGCTTTGAAAATTTGAGCCCGTCTGTACCAGGCATGGCTAAATTCAAAATTAAAGAAATTTGTTATAATTAAGGACGAACTTTAGACCACAGTAAAATTATCGGTAGATGCAACCTAGAAAAAAACGAACACGGCCAGTGAAAACCAAATTATGGTTACAGCAGTTACTGCATACTGAGAAGCTTCTAGATATTGTTATGTAAAATATAGTTATTTCTATAGAGTCTTAGCAAAAATCTGATTGATTAATCAAAATTAGAGATGCAAAATATTTAAGATGCATGAGCAATAATTTTAATTTTTAATTAAATTTAAAAAAGGTCTGAAATTCTAAAAGTAATTTTAATTTTTGATATGCTCTTGCTACCTCAACACTTGATTTTATAAGGAACGTAAGAGCAAAAAATAGATTATGGTCTCAAGAGAACAAATTGATGATTTGAAGCTTACAAAATATGGCTCTTTAACATTTTATAGGAGTTGCAAATTCAAAGACCTTATCAAGAAATCTATTGACACTAATGGGAAACTTCAGGGAGAAAACTTGAAATGTAAAAACATTTCATTTAACGGATCTGTCAATGTTGACGGATTTCAGGGTCAAAATGTTGATATGAATGGACAGATTCGAGGAAAAACTGGAAATGTAAAAACATCACATGTAACGGATGTGTCGCTGTTGACAGATTTCAGGCTCAAAATGTTGAAATCAACGGTTCCTTTAATGAAAAAATGTCGAAATCACAGAAAATTTTGAGATCAACGGCGGTTTACAACTAAAAAATGGTAATTTGCATAATATTCAAGTTGCCAACAAACAATAGCTGCGTTCGTTTTCGTCTTTCTATGGAAATCTAATCCTCGGTTTTACAATTAAGCCGTTCGTTTTCGCCGTTCTATGAAATGTTTCGCTTATAAGCCGTTCTTTGAAATGCCGTTCTTCGTTCTTAGTACCGTCGTTCTTTGAACAACGAACTGAGCCTCATACTCCGTTCAACAACATTAGTTTTAATTTTGGGTGCCAAGTTTTAAAATAAAAAAAACATGACAGAAAACAAGTTTATTGATATTTAATTTTTTAGATTTTGTTGATGGGGTCTTTCATCTAAAGAATGGTAGTGATTTGTTTTTCGTATATGTGGCACAGTTTTGAAATCTTCAGAAAGTTCTTGAAGCATTTTTGGGATAAAATGCTTTCCAAACTTACAAAAATTCCTTAGGGGTCACTTGGAAACATCATGGGAGGAATTTCTAGATATTTTAGATTACAACTAATACTAAGAGACTCCAGCTAACCCAGGTTTCAATACCCTTAGGAATATGTTCAATTGTTCAAACGTCTTAAGCTTAAAATTTAGAAAGGAAATTCGGCTGATTAAGTGTTAGGCTAAGTGCCACAACTATGAGTATTGTCCATATTATGGAGTAAAAAATATTTTCTTAACATGGGTCCCTATGTAGAGTCCACTATCTAGGATTGCACCCCCATTTCAACTAATCTAATGTCTATGCCCATTCATAAGCATTCAAAAGCAAGAGTGCCCATTTGCACTCTATAGAACGGTTCAACAGTCACTCAACAGTCACTTTCCTCTTGTAACTCTATTGTTTGTTTTACTACATTTACAAGTATATTTTTCGTTTTTGTTGTGCCAGTTGATTGAAATTTAATCTGTGACGTTGAAATTTTATCTGGCTAAGGAAAGCTCTTATAAGCTGTTTTGTCAGTTAAAACGAAGTTCTAAGAACGGCGAAATAAAACACATTTTAAGAGTAAAACCGAGAAAATCTTTTTAGTACTAAGAACGATGAACGGTGAAAACAAACGCAGCTAATCTATTCTTGTCAAAACCAGTATTAGCGGCAACATCAGTATTAAGAAAAATACAACTATTAATGTAAAAAACACAGCTACTAATATAGCTGTACATAATTCTTTTTCTGTCACAAAAATAGGTAAGGGAGGTTAGCCCATCATCAGTTCAGATTCTTCAATTGAAAGGTGAGAGCCTTGTGAGAGGGAAAATTATCTTTGAAAAAAGGGTGACGTGCATCTTTTTGTTATGGCCGCCAAAATAATAACTCGTTAGATTCATAGTAAATCCTATTACATAAAGGATCAATATATTTTTACAAAAGCCGGAACGGACACGGCTAGTTCAACACCCCTCTGTCCATACCCCGGAGGTTTCTATTTAACATCCTTAGCCGATTTTTAGATAATATAGATGTGCCATTTTGACAACCTTGATACACTCATTGTCTTTTCTTTTAGCCCAACATCATATTCACCATTCTCCGAAAGTTTCAACTTAATCCCCTTTGCTATTTCTGAAAGATTCCCGATATAACCTTTTTACAACATATATGTATTTGCTGTCTTTTGATTTATCCCAACTTGCCCTGAAAGTTTCAATTTAATCCACTTTGCCGTTCTTAGCTGAAATTTAATATAAAATTTAAAATTGAAAAAAAAACTCGTTTTAGTTACCTCCTAGCTAAAATAATGAAGATTATATGAATGAATAACAGGATTCAGTTCCCTTGGGCTTGAGTTCGTTCTTTACTATAACTTCTTTGAAATAGTAAAAGACGAACGTCAAACAATTAAGCAGCTACCTAAGTCCAATGTATGCAATGGTTTTCTAAATAGTTCGTTCTTTAACAAGAGTTTTCTTATGTTTGTTTTGGTAATCCTTATCATTATCATACCGTTCATTGCTCTTTTGTGTGGCTGTCTCAATTTTTGCATGTCTATAACCCCTAATTCGATCTTACAAGTTCATCACCCACTTTTTAGATTATAAATTGAACGGATTCATTTGCTTGCAAGCTTAGCTGCAGTTCGTTTACCTTTCCCAGCATTTAACCCAGTCTGACCTTTGTCCACAAGGTCATCTTTCGTTTCAGAACTATTATTAAAATCAGTACTGATTGAACTTCTTACCTGCTTTTTAATTAAACAATTATAAATCGAATTGATCGTAAAATCCCCTTCATCTCTATTGATACTAATACCCCCATATATTATCCTTTTTATTTCTATAATTTCCCTGAAGCTTTGTCAAAGTCTTACAGACGTATCTACTATTTTTGTTTGATCAAATAAAATACTGTGACGAGAAAAATTATAAAGATGTTCTGCAACAGCTGACTCGAACGTTTCCGCTGTTTTGTTTTTGAGAGCAATCTATGGCATTCTTGTGTTGCTGTAACCTATTTTTTAAAATCTGTTGTGTTCATCCCACATTAAATTTACCACAAGAGCATGGAATTTTTTAAACTCCCTTTTGCAAATTTCTCGGTACCTTGTCTTTCCCTTTATTTAAAAAAGAGCTTATGGTTTGTCCTGATTTCAATGGTGTATTTATGTTATGTTTTTTAATTCTCTTCTTAATTTTTGCGACAATATTGGGATAAAAGGCAAAGTTATGTAATTTGTTTTTTGATTTGACCCATCTTCTAATATTTTTGGTTCCATCAGCTTTTTTTTCCTTTTTACAATTATTTGAGAAATCATATTTTCCGGATAGCCATTACCTACTAGAATATCCTTAATAAAAATTAGCACATTGCTTATGTATTCTGGTGATGCTAATTTTAATACCCTATCAACTAAAGAAATAACCACATCCCTTTTTACCTGGATGATTTGATGCGAAAGACAAATAACGGTGGTTATTAGTCAGTTTACGGTAAATTGAAAACGCATGTTCGTTATTATTTCTATGGATCCAAATATCTAGAAACGGTAACTTATTTTCTGTTTCATTTTCAATTGTAAAAATTAACTCTCCTCCCGGATTATTTAAATGTTCCGAAAAACCTTCAATTTGAATTGAAAAAATCAGAACTATTAAGCCCCCATAATTCCAAATAACTAAAATATCATCCATATATCTGCACCAAAATTTAGGTTTTAAAAAATATGTTTCTATAGCTAAATTTTCTACATACTCTGCATAAATATTTGCTAACACCAGACTTAAAGGCCCTCCCATTGCCAATCCCTTAATTTGATGGTAAAAATTATCTCTAAACGTGAAGTAATTAGTATACCTGCTAGTCATTTTGACGAAATTTAATATAGTTTCCAGTTCGATTCCCGAAGATAATTCTTCTATCTCGTTTTTACGTTCCTCAAGTTTTTTGGATAAAATACTAAACGATTTATCAAAAGGAATATACGTATAATTTTGATTGGATGTGTTTGGGGAAATCGTGACGTGGAAGGGGTGTTAGTTACCTTCCAATCACTTTCGACTATTAAAAAGGACACTAGCCCTTTGAATTTCCAATTGAATGAGCCTTTTTGAAGTTTCTATGACAATGCCTTCTATAAAAACCTTATATGTCCTCAGGGCATGACTAACAACCAATGGCCTGAAGTCTGTGGTGGAGTGTCCTCCTCAAAAACGTAATTTCTATTTGGAAATCAACTACACTGAACAAAATGGCTATCTCAAAATTTTGATTGGATGTGTTTTGAGAAGTGGCGGGCTTAAAAGGGGTGTCGGTTGCCTTCCAATCACTTTCGACTATTAAAAAGGCCCCAAGCCACTCCAACTTCTTCTTTCTACAACTTCTTCGATACAAAGTGCCCTACTCTAAAGGAAAAAAAATAATAAATAATACATTGTGCCAACATCGTTCTTATGTGCCCCCAGGGTATAGCTTAAAATCTTTGCCCTGAGGGTTGTAAGGGAGTGTCCTCCTCAAAAACATATTTTCTATCGGGAAATAAACTATGCTGAACAAAATAGCTATCTCAAAATGTGGATTAGATGTGTTTGGGGGAATGGTGGACGTGGGGGGGGGCTTGTTGCCCACGAATTCCTTTTGACTATTAAAAGAGGCACTAGCCACTCCAATTTCCAATCGAATGAGCCCTTTTTGATTTTTTTTTACGACAACTCCTTCAATATGAAGTGCCCTGATACAGAAAAAAAATGCATTGCGTCAACATCGTTCTTTACTTAAGCAGCGCGATTGCACTGCCTTTGATGTCTAGAATCAACTAACCCATAGCCCTAAACCTTTGGGGTGGTGCATTCCTTTTAAATATCTTTTTTAGGTGCTACCTCAGCTAAATACTTATTGAAGTTTTGGAATTGCTATTTTGTTCAAACTAATCAATGGGTCTGGTTCCCTTTTTAAGAGTCAAAAGTGATTGGAGGGGAAATATATGCATTTTTTTTTTTTTTTTTGGGGGGGGGGGGGGGTTATGGGGGGAATATAGATATATATATATATATATATATATATATATATATATATATATATATATATATATATATATATATATATATATATATATATATATATATATATATATATATATATATATATATATATATATATATATATATATATATATATATATATTTTTATATATATATATATATATATATATATATATATATATATATATATATATATATATATATATATATATATATATATATATATATATATATATATATATATATATATATATATATATATATATATATATATATATATATATGCATATGTTAAGCAAAAAAGTTATTTATGCAATAAGAATTAACAGGGGCTCAATACTCCTTCATAAAAAAAGAACACCTCTACGCCAGGCACTGGGTAATAATGAGGGATTTATTGTCCCCAGGGGGCGAGCAATGTTCTGCAGCAAATTTGGCAGAGTCATTGTGGTTTTCATCCGATACGGATCTTATTAGGCTTAGGCTGTACACCACCTCTGAGTCAAAGTAAATTCAGTCCGAAATTTTGCATACAAGTCCAGTGGAAATTGTCCGTCACACGTCAACCCAAAATCAATCCAATCTCATCCCTTATTTCTATGACTATTTACCTTAGTTCTGCCCTAGGAATGACATATGTATGGATGATAGATAGGCTTATCTATCAGCAAATGAAATAACATCATTTTTATACAATCCTAAAAAGAGCTTATCCAGGTTTGCCTCTCAATCACTCGGAATATCTGTCTTGGCCTTTTCTATAATTAATAAAAAAAACTTTTTCCACAAATAAGTTTTTCAAAGAAAAGTAAAGAACTCCATTAAACAAAAATGAGAAAATATAGAATCAAACAATCTACCAAACGTGAATATACCACAAATCATCATCGATAAATAAATGAAACCCAAACTGAACAGAAATTACAATATATATAACCGAGTCAAACTCAAAACGAGCTTAAATAAAAAGTTTTTACTTTAAAAACTTTAGTAAATCAAATAATGTTAACATTTTATAATAAAAGTAAAAAGTTTTTACTTTTATAACTTTAATAAATCAAGTAATATTAACATTTTGATTACTAAATATCAGCATATATATATTAAATTGACAATGCACATTCATTTGTACTTTTTCAGTAAAGTGCAAATTTTGTTCTGGCCTTGGGAAGGCATAGGGATTTTGCGCCCAAATTATGCTAATGTCTGCAAGTTCTGAGTTTGACTCGGTTATTTGTTGTAATTTTGTTCGTTTTGGGTTTCATTTATTTATCGATGCTGATTTGTAGTAGTTTCACGCTTGGTAGATAATTTGATTTAATTTTTGCTCATTTTTTGTTTAATGGAGTTCTTTATTTTTCTTTGAAAAACTATTTTGTGGAAAACATTTTTTTAAATTAATTTCTGTTCGATTTATATTGACATAGTCTTTTCAGGTAAAAAGAAAATAACACTTTAATTTTTTTTTAAGACTTTATAGTTCGGCCTGCTATTTGTATGCTGGAGAAAAATTTTCGGCAATTTTTAATAACATAACCCTTTTAAAAATCTGGACACAAATAGTACTGTATAATTTAGTTTCATACCTCCTCTAGTTGACCTGAAATGGAAAACTTGATACCATTCGCAAAAAAACTGTTTACTTTCTTTGATAGCTTGGATACACTTGCGCTATTTTGATTTGGTTAAATTTTAAGGGCAGAAGTAGCGCCAAAAGTTTGAACATAATACCCTCAGTCGTTCTTACTCTGTTTACTAAAAAATCCGTTTACTTTCTTTGATAGCTTGGATACACTTAGGCTATTTTGATTTGGTTAAATTTTAAGAGCAGAAGTAGCCCCAAAAGTTTGAACATAATACCCTCAGTCGTTCTTGGGATACTGCTGAGATGCCTTATTGGGAATTATGATTATCACATTGCATTTTGATTTAATCTTAAGGCAACATTTAGTTTTTAAACATAATGGGCCAATGGGAGGGTGGGAGTGAAAGAGGGGTTAGTTACCCTCCAATCACTTTCGACTATTAAAAAGGGCATCACCCCTTCCTGTTTTCAATCGAATGAGCCCCTTTCGAAGTTCCCACGACAACTCCTTCGATACAAAGTGCCCTGGTCTAAACAGCAACAACAACAAAAAATATCACTAATCACTTTCGACTATTAAAAAGGGCAATAGCCCTTGGAATTTCAAATCGCATGAGCTCTTTTTTTAAGTTTCTACGACAACGCCTTCTATAAAAACCCTATATGCCCCCCAGGGCATAATTTAAAACCCTTGCACTGAAGGCTGTGGGGGAGTATCCTCCTCAAAAACATATTTTCTATCTGGAAATCAACTACGCTGAACAAAATAGCTATCTTAAAATTTTTATTGAATGTATTTGGGGGAATGATGGGCGTGGGGGGAAGTGCTAGTTGCCCTCCAATCACTTTTGACTATTAAAAAGGGCACTAGCCCTTTGAATTTCCAATCGAATGAGCTTTTTTGAAGTTTCTACGATAACACCTTCTATAAAAACCTTATATGCCCCCAGGGCA
Source organism: Artemia sp. Qi Xiang Cuo (assembly GCF_049724085.1). Taxonomy (NCBI): domain Eukaryota; kingdom Metazoa; phylum Arthropoda; class Branchiopoda; order Anostraca; family Artemiidae; genus Artemia; species Artemia sp. Qi Xiang Cuo. Next base: position 39,065,645 of record NC_142794.1, read on the forward strand.
TAACTTAAAACCCTTGCCCTGAGGGCTGTGGGGGAGTGTCCTCCTCAAAAATTTATTTTCTATCAGGAATTAAACTACGCTCAACAAAATGGCTATCTCGAAATTTTGATTGGATGTGTTTGGGGGAATAATCGGCGTGGGGGGCTTGTCCTCCAATCACTTTCGACTATTAAAAAGGGCACTAGAACTCTCGATTTCGAAATGAATGAGCCCCTTTTGAAGTTTCTACGACGACTCTTCCATATGAAGTGTCCTGTTCTAAAGGAAAAAAAAATAATACATAGTACATTGTGCCAACATTGTTCTTATATGCCCTCAGGGCATAACTTAAAACCCTTACCCTGAGGGTCGTGGGGGAGTGTCCTCCTCAAAAAGATATTTTCTATGTGGAAATCAACTACGCTGAACAAAATGGCTATCACAAAATTTTCATTGGATGTGTGGGGGAATGATCGGCGGGGGGGGGGCTAGTTTTCCTCCAATAACTTTCGACTATTAAAGTAGAGATGACCCTATTGATCCGATCAGTACATAATTTATGCATGTTTTTATGGACTTTGTCAGTGAGAATTTGAAAAACAGGAATTTTGTCACATTTATGGATGGTTTTATGGACTTTGTCAGTGAGAATGAAAAAAAAGGAACTTTGTCACATTTATGTCTGTTTTCATGGATGGTTATGTGTGTTGATTATTTGATGTTTTTATGGATTTTGTCAGTGAGAATGGAAAAACAGGAACTTTGTCACTTTCATGGACTATAGAGTCATTAGGGAGAACACGTGGTCAATGGGGTCAATGTTATTGTTGTTGTTTTGGGCACGCGATAGAGTCATTAGGGATAACACGTGGTTAATTGGGTCAATGTTATTGTTGTTGTTTTGGGCACGCTCTCAGCGAATGCCAAGGTCATTAACCAAATCGTTTCCGGGCAAAGTTAATGACACTTCCTTCCTGTTCTTGTTCAAGCCAAATGTTATGAGTTTCCGGGGAACACCTGTGCTATCAGTCATTAATCAAATTGTTTCCGGGAAACAGTTAATTAATGTCTGGAGTTCTTCCAGAAGAATCGTTTCCGAGGCAAAGTTTTGATCTTAGCGATGAATTGTTTTAGCGCGGGAATCAGGTTTCCAAATAATTGAAATGCGCCAGCGCAGGGATGCTAAACAAAAGGAACATGCTGAAATTCCGTTTAGGGATTATTTGGGCGAAACCGTTTTAGCTATTTTATGGAATTAATTCGACGAAACAGTTAGAGACATTATAAAATATGATTTAAAAGATGTTGTAGAAGAGGTTTTGAGTGTGGCCGTTATAATACACAAGTTCCATTGAACAGGGTCTTGAGGTCCTCTACCCCGTCCCCAAAGGGTTCCGATCCCCCTACCCCAACCCCCAAGGGTTCTGATCCCCCTACCCCAACCCCAAAGGGTTCCAATCCCCCTACCTCAACCCCGAAGGAAGCCCCCGGTCCTCAAGGGCCCCCCAAAGCTCCCAAAGAGCCCCCAGACCTCAAAGACTCCCCGGGCCCCCAAAGGCCCTTCCCCTGTCCCCAAAGATCCACCGGGCTCCCAAAGGGGCTGGGAGCCAGTCGGGAAGAGCTCTGGGAGACCCTGCATGAAGTGCCGCAGGCCCGAGATGCGCCGCAGGGATGCACCGCGGGCCAGGAAAGTGCCGCAGGATAAGCCGCAGGGATGCACCACTGGTCAAGAAAGCGCCACAGCATGCGCCGCAGGGGATCCGCCGCGAAAAAAATTAACACTTTGAAAATAAACGAACAAATTGCCACCTTCTATGTCATATCTTAGATTATCTTAAGTTGGAACTTTCAGTTGATTTAACCGACCCTCAAGGGCCTCCCCCAGACCCCCAAAGGCCCTTCCCCGGTCCCCAAAGGTCTGCCGGACCTCCAAGGGCTCTCCCCGATCCACAAAGGCCCCCCAGGCTCCCAAAGGGCCCCCCGCACCCCCAAAGACCCACCCCCGGTCCCCAAAGGTCCACCGGGCTCCCAAAAGGCCCCCGGACCCCCCAAGACTCCTGAGCCCCCATTATAATAATTTTCTAAGGCTTTATTATATCTTTTCGGAACAAATTATTATTTTAGGGAATTATTTCGGCGAAACAGTTAGAAACATTTTAAAATATGATTTTTGAAGAGATTTTAGAAGAGGATTTGAGGGTCAAACTCCGTGGTCATTATAATACACAAGTTCCATTGAACAGTGTCGTGAGGTCCTCTACCCCAACCCCAAAGGGTTCCGATCCCCCTACCCCAACCCCAAAGGAAGCCCCCCGATCCTCAAAGGCCCCCCAAGCTCCCAAATGACCACCCGGCCCTCAAGGACCCCCCCATACCCTCAAAGGCCCTCCCCGGGCCCCGTCTTTCATAGGTGTGTGTTGTCTGAAACTTATGATTTGGGATATGTAAATTACTATTTCGGCTTTTCTAAGCTAGATTTCTTAGTCTTTCGTTGGTGTGTGTTGTCTGAAACCTATCATTTGGGATTTGTAGTTAGCTTTTTGGACTTTTCAGAGCTAGGATTCTTAGCCTATCATAGGCGTGTGTTGTCTGAAACTTATGATTTGGGATGGTTAATTTGCTATTTTTGACTTTTCTGAGCTAGGTTTCTTAGGCATTCATAGGTGTGTATTGTCTGAAACCTATGATTTGGGATGGGTGGATTGCTATTTTTGACTTTTCTGAGCTAGATTTCATAGCCTTTCATAGGTGTGTGTTGTCTGAAACCTATGATTTGGGGTGCTTAATTTGCTTTTTGCACCTTTCAGAGCTAGGATTTTTAGTCCCTCATAGGTGTTTCTTGTCTGAAACTTCTAGTTTGGGATGAATAGTTGACTATTTCAGGCTTTTCTGAGCTAATGCTTCTTAGTATTTCCTAGGTGAATGTTGTCTGAAACTTATGAATTGGGATATGTAAATTACTATTTCGGGCTGTTATGAGCTAGATATCTTAGTCTTTCATATGTTTTTGTTGTCTGAAACTTCTAGTTTGGGATGAATAGTTTGCTATTTCAGGCTTTTCTGAGCTAAGGTTTCTTAGTATTTCGTAGGTGTGTGATGTCTGAAACTTATGATTTGGGATATGTAAATTACTATTTCTGCTTTTCTAAGCTAGATTTCTTAGTCTTTCGTTGGTGTGTGTTGTCTGAAACTTATGATTTGGGATTTGTAGTTAGCTTTTCAGACTTTTCAGAGCTAGGATTCTTAGCCTTTCATAGGTGTGTGTTGTCTGAAACCTATGATTTGGGATGGTTAATTTGCTATTTTAGGCTTTTCTGAGCTAAGGCTTCTTAGTATTTCGTAGGTGAATGTTGTCTGAAACTTATGAATTGGGATATGTAAATTACTATTTCGGGCTTTTCTGAGCTAGATATCTTAGTCTTTCATAGGTATTTGTTGTCTGAAACTTCTAGTTTGGGATGAATAGTTTGCTATTTCAGGCTTTTCTGAGCTAAGGTTTCCTAGTATTTCGTAGGTGTGTGTTGTCTGAAACTTATGATTTGAGATATGTAAATTACTATTTCGGCTTTTCTAAGCTAGATTTCTTAGTCTTTCGTTGGTGTGTGTTGTCTGAAACTTATGATTTGGGATTTGTAGTTAGCTTTTCAGACTTTTCAGAGCTAGGATTCTTAGCCTTTCATAGGTGTATATTGTCTGAAACCTATGATTTGGGATGGTTAATTTGCTATTTTTGACTTTTCTGAGCTAGTTTTCTTTGGCATTTATAGGTGTGTATTGTCTGAAACTTATGATTTGAGGTGTGTAATTTGCTATTTTTGACTTTTCAGAACTAGGATTCTTAGTCCATCATAGGTATTTAGTGTCTGAAACCTATAGTTTGGGATGAGTAGTAAGCTATTTCAGGCTTTTCTGAGCTAAGGTTTCTTAGTATTTCGTAGGTATGTATTGTCTCAAACTTATGTTTTGAGGCGTGTAATTTGTATTTCCGACTTTTCATAGCCAGATTTCATAGTTTTTCGTAGGTGTGTGTTGACTGAAACATATGATTTGAGATGTGTGGCTTGCTATTTTTTGACCTTTCTGAGCTTGATTTCTTAGCCTTTCATAGGTGTGTGTTGACTGAAACATGTGATTTGGGATGAGTGGTTTGCTATTTTTGACTTTTCTGAGCTAGATTTCATAGCCTTTCATAGGTGTGTGCTGTCAGAAAATTATGATTGGGATTTGTAGTTTGCTTTTTTGGACTTTTCAGAGCTAGGATTCTTAGTCCCTCATTGGTCTTTGTTGTCTGAAACCTACAGTTTGGGATGTGTAGTTGGCTATTTCAGGCTTTTCTGAGCTAAGGTTTCTTAGTATTTTGTGGGTGTGTGCTGTCTGAAACTTATGATTTGAGGTGTGTAATTTGCTATTTCCGACATGATCAATTCTATTTCTCCAAAATAATATAAAAAGTTTCCACTTCACTTAAGATTTTTTCTAAAAGAAATGAAAAAATTTAAAGTTCTGTTCCAAATTTTTCAAAGAAGATAGAAGAGCTCAAGCTCTTTTTTGAATTTTAACAAATAACACAATCCAATTCTATTTTCTCCAAAATATTATAAAAAATTTCCACTTCAGTTCAGATTTTTTCTCAAGGAGATGAAAAAATTTAAAGTTCTGTTCCAAACTTTTCAAAGAAGATAGAAAAGTTCAAGTTCTCTTCTTAATTTTACCAAAGAACAAAATTCAAATCTAATTTCTCCAGAGAAAATAAAAAGCTTCCACTTCAGTTTTAGGTTCACAAAGACATACAAAAGTTTAAAGTTTAATTCAAATTTTTACGTAGTAAATAGGAAAAGTTATAGTATGATTTGCGATTATTTTCCATGAAGATAAAAAGTTTCACTTTAATTCTAAATTTTTCGGAAATTGGGTTCTGACTTTTCCCAAAGAGATGAAAAAATTCAAAATACTGTTCCAAATTATTCATAGAAGATAGAAAAGTGCAAGTTCTCTTTTGCATTTTACCAAAGAACACAATTCAATTCTAATTTCTCTAGAGAAAATAAGAATCTTTTACTTCAGTTTCAGGTTCACCAAAACATGAAAAATTTAAAGTTTACTTCTAAATTTTTCCGTAGAAGACAGGAAAAGTTATACTATGATTGTGATTATTTTCCATGAAGATAAAAAGTTTCACTTTAATTCTAAATTTTCTTAAATTCAATTCCGACCTTTCTCAAAGAGATGAAAAAATTTAAAGTTCTGTTCCAAATATTTTCTCGGAAGAAGAAAAGTTCAATTTCGATTCTGAATTTTCTCAATGAAAATGAAATAAGTTATTGATCAAATCTATTTTCCCAAAAATAACATAAAAATTTCCACTTCAGTTCAGATTTTTTCTCAAGGAGATGAAGAAATTTAAAGTTCTGTTCCAAATTTTTCATAGAATATAGGTAAAGTTATACTTTGATCGTGAATATTCAAGTTCTATTCTGAATTTTACCAGAGAACACAATTCAATTCTAATTTCCCCAATAAAAAATTTAAAAGTTCAGTTCTAAATTTTTCCGTAGAAGACAGGAAAAGTTATATTATGATTGTGATTATTTTCCATGAAGATAAAAAGTTTCACTTTAATTCTACATTTTCTTAAATTTAAGTCCGACCTTTCTCAAAGAGATAAAAAATTTAAAGTCCTGTTCCAAATATTTTCTCGGAAGAAGAAAAGTTCAAGTTCTCTTCTGAATTTTCTTAATGAAAATGAAATAAGTTTTTGATCAAATCTATTTTCCCAAATAATATAAAAAGTTTCCACTTCAGTTCAGATTTTTTTCTCAAGGAGATGAAAAAATTTAAAGTTCTGTTCCAAATTTTTCATAGAAGATAGGAAAAGTTCAAGTTCTCTTCTGAATTTTACCAAAGAGCGCAATTCAGTTTTAAGTTCACCAAGACATAAAAAGTTTAAAGTTTAGTTCAAATTTTTCCGTAGAAGATATGAAAAGTTATATTATGATTGTGATTATTTTCCATGGAGATAAGAAGTTTCACTTTAATTCTAAATTTTCTTAAATTCAGTTCCGACTTTTCTCAAAGAGATGAAAAAATTTAAAATACTGTTCCAAATTATTCATAAAAGATAAAAAAGTTCTAGTTCTCTTTTGAATTTTACCAAAGAACACATTTCAATTCTAATTTCTCTAGAGAAAATAAGAATCTTCCACTTCAGTTTCAAGTTCACCAAGACATGAAAAATTTAAAGTTCACTTCTAAATTTTTCCGTAGAAGATAGAAAAAGTTAGGCTATGATTGTGATTATTTTCCATAAAGATAAAAAATTTCACTTTAATTCTAAATTTTCTTAAATTCAATTCCAACCTTTCTCAAAGAGATGAAAAAATTTAAAGTTCTGTTCCAAATATTTTCTCGGGAGAAGAAAAGTTCAACTTCGATCCTAATTTTCTCAATGAAAATGAAATAAGTTATTGATCAAATCTATTTTCCCAAAAATAGCATAAATTTCCACGTCAGTTCAGATTTTTTTCTCAAGGAGACGAAGAAGTTTAAAGTTCTGTTCCAAATTTTTCATAGAAGATAGGGAAAGTTATACTTTGATCGTGAATATTCAAGTTCTATTCTGAATTTTACCAAAGAACACAATTCAATTCTAATTTCCCCAATAAAAAAAATAAAGTTCAGTTCTAAATTTTTCCGTAGAAGACAGGAAAAGTTATATTATGATTGTGATTATTTTCCATGAAGATAAAAAGTTTCACTTTAATTATAAATTTTATTAAATTTAATTCTGACCTTTCTCAAAGAGATAAAAAAATTTAAATTTCTGTTCCAAATATTTTCTCGGAAGAAGAAAAGTTCAACTTCGATTCTGCATTTTCTCAATGAAAATGAAATAAGTTCTTGATCAAATCTATTTTCCCAAAATAACATAAAAATTTCCATTTCAGTTCAGATTTTTTCTCAAGGAGATGAAGAAATTTAAAATTCTGTTCCAAATTTTTCATAGAAGATAGAAAAAGTTATACTTCGATCGTGAATATTCAAATTCTCTTCTGAATTTTACCAAAGAACACAATTCAATTCTAATTTCCCCAATCAAAAATTTAAAGTTTAGTTCTAAATTTTTCCGTAAAAGATAAGAAAAGTTATATTATAAATGTGATTATTTTCCACGGAAATAAAAAGTTTCACTTTAATTATAAATTTTCTTAAATTCAGTTTCGACTTTTCTCAAAGAGATAAAAAAAATTTAAGTTCTGTTCCAAATTTTTCATAGAATATAAAAAAAGATTTACTTTGATTGTGAATATTCTTCATGAAGATACGGAGCTCCACTTTAATTCTGGCTCCACTTTAATTCTGGTTTTTCTTGAAGAACTAAAAAATTCGATAGTTCTCATCTGAATTCTCATGACAACAGAAAAAAAGTAAGCTCAGATCTAAAATTTACAAATGAAAATGAATGAGACTTCATATAAATTCCTATTTTCTAAATGCTCTAAGAAAAATTAAGTTTTATTACAATATTTTCCATAGAAGATAGGACTTGCACTACTATTATTGTGATTATTTACCATGAAGATAAAAATTTTCACTTTATTTCTTATTTTTCTTAAATTCAGTTCATTCATCTAACCACCAAAAACAATAGGTTAGGTTAGGT